>NC_060972.1:1956934-2004434 GCF_910589235.1 Vespa crabro | reverse complement strand
TCCGATATTCTATCCACAAGATTATTTTTGAAAGACGATTGAAAATATCATTGACGATAATATTATCTTCAATAAACTTTTGACAATAATAATAATAATAATAATAATAATAATAATAATAATTATTATTATTATTATTATTATTATTATTATTATTAATTATTATAAAATAAATATAATAATAATATTACATCTAATGAAAATGTTCCATCGTTAATGATCTTTTTAAAAATCATTACGTATGATACATAGTATTGAAATAATCTATATTTTAATTCTCCGAAATTGATCGTATGTAACGTATCTTAGATTAACTACTTCAAAATCATTTATATAATATAAAATTTATGCGAATCATATGAAAGATATACGAATATACTCTCTCTCTCTCTCTCTCTCTCTCTATCTATCTATCTATGTATCTATCTATCTATCTATTTCTCTCTTTCTCATAGACACACATATACATACATACGATAAAATACTTCTCTTCTTGTTTTCGAGAGAATGTCGACCTTGGCCAGCACCCAACTAAACGTTCCTATTCGTAAAATTCTTGCCTTCGCTATGATGGAGTCATACTCGTGTAGTTACATAGATACATGTGTACGTACCTCTACAGGACATTCTTTGAATAAAATCGAATGCTGCGTAGTTTTCGCAAAAATATACAAGAGAAAATAGCAATGGCAACGGCAACGGGCAATGGCAATGGTAACAACAAAGGCAACAGTAATACTCTCTTCTCTCTCTCTCTCTTTCTCTCTTTCTCTTTTTCTCTCTTAAAGATATTGTAAATATTCAGAAATTCTACTTACATCTGTCATTCTTATACCCAGCCTAATTAAATCGATATTAATATATTCGTTTAAAAAGACTACTTAATACACGTAAAAGGATAGATTTGTAAAAGCATTCATATTTAATATTTGAATAAAATTAAAAAAAAAAAACAAAAAACAACTCTCTCTCTCTCTCTCTCTCTCTCTCTCTTTCTCTTATAAAATAAAATAAATTCGTAGAAGAATGTAACGCGTCGTATCGTTAGAAAATAATTAAAATAATTAACGAAATAAATGTAAATAAGGACAACGAGAGAATCAATGAGAATACAATTGTATGATTTTGATAAATTTATTTCCGATTGGTTTAATCCAGAAAGAGTGGGGGAGGGGCTTTGTGAAGGGTAGGAGAATACTGGGGAGAGAAGGATGGTGGGGTAGGGAATGGAGAAAGGGGGTGAGGGGACAGATAGAATAATAATATTGCGTCGTACATACATACATACATACGTATAGACATACAGGCATACATAGATGCATATAAAGATATGTAGATACGTACTACGGACTTTATGAGCCATGTTCCTTGAGTTATTTCCGTCCCGACAATCCGCGACGATGCGTTCCTGAACGTACGACGACCCCATTCGGAACGGCGATTAAAACGATTGAACGATTACGCAAGTTTAGTAACAATGTGCTGGCACTCGGTACTGCCGCCGGCTATGTACGTACTGTTAAGAAGATCTAGCATAAAGCACGAAAATGAACGAACGCGTGCGCGTTCACGATCCTAAGGATGTTTTCTTTTTTCTTGTCTGTTTACCTTTTTTTTTCTCTTCTCTCTTTTCCTTTCCTTCCTTCCTTCCTTCCTTCCTTTCTTTCTTTCTTTCTTTCTTTCTTTCTTTCTTCTTCTTCTTTTTTTTTTCCTTATCATCTGATAACGTTTCCAAAATTATCCATTGTGTTATCTAATTAATTCGTTAATTTACCTATTGTTACTTCAGTTCACATATGTTCACGTATGTTTGATATTGTAAGTAATAATTTGTAATACTTTCAATGACATCTCTGTATGTATATATATTTAAAGAAAAATACGAAAGTATTGATTAGGAAAATAATTTGATATGATTATATATGTAAAGGTACGTATATATATATATATATATATATTTTTTTTTTTTTTTAAATCGTTTGAAGTATATACAATTAATAGATTTTACGAATGAAAGTTATTGTTTTGACGTGAGTGATTAAAAGAAAAAAAAAAAAAAATCAATATTTATCTACTATCCAATGATAAGTTTTGTTTAAAAATGATTTTCAGATGATAGAGAATGTACCATAGAATGTATTACTTAGAAAAAGATAGAAATCAGTAAATTATCTAGAAATCAGTAATATCATCTAATTCGTAATAATCAATTTACGAATTAGAACGTAACTCATGATAGAATTAAGATTAAAATGATTCTAAAGAATTTACAGATTATTAAAATAATTTTTATCTAATTTCGAATAAATAATCGTCCTATTGACATTTGTATTTTCAATGCAATTTTTATATATTCTTCTTGTGCAAATATTACTATATCAAATATTTCATATAGTTAAATGAGTGCATCTGTTAACGATACGGTAAAACGTATTGGTTGAACGATTTTATATCGTTAAAAAAAAAAAAAAAAAAAAAAAAAAAAAAACGAAAAAAGGAAAAAGAAAGAGAAAAAAGAAGTTAAAAATTGTAAAGTGGCAATGGTGAAAAATTGTCGTCGTTGAAAATTTTCACCTTCACTCGAAATAGATTGATCGATGATACGACGGATTAAAAGGAAGATTTATTGAAACGCAAATGTTACAAATAGAAAAACGTAATCTTTCAACGTGTCATTTAGTTTTCTCGTTTACAAAATCCTGACTTTTTTTTTCTTTTTTTCTTTTTTCAAAAGCACGTTAACAGGAATATGACCGGCAACCTTTTTTTTCTTTTTTTTCTTTTTTTCTAAAAATATCTCGAGGATAACTTTTAAATGAAAATCAAAGAAAAATTCATTTGATTGGAAAAACATAGTTCGTTGCGGAGATCAATGAAAAAATAAACGAAGCTTCTAGTTCGCGCCGTTAGAAAAGGATATACATTTCTGTCTACATATATATATATATATATATATATATATATATATATATATATGTCCGTATGTATGTATGTATTTATATATGTATTTATAATATGTACGTATGTATGTATGTATATAGAGCGAGGGACGAAAGAGTGCGCGCCCGCGCACACATGCCACAGGCCGATCGAAACCTCTCGAGAAGAGAAAGAAAGAGAGACAGATAGAGAGAGACAGAGAGAGAGAGAGAGAGAGAGAGAGAGAGAGACAGAGAGAGAGAGAAGCACTTGTCCTGACCTTGCTTTGTCACTGACCTGTCCTAGGCGGTGCCTCCGCCGTTGGTGGCCATAGCAACGTACACGATCACCCTCGTGCTCTACACGCACTCCTTTAAACTAGTGTACGTGAATATCTTTACAAGTGTTTGTTCTGTTCGTTTGTCTATGTGTGTATGTATATGTATATATATATATATATATATATGCGTTTCAGTACGAAGAGCCCGAATGCCACCCACACGCGACTTTGACTTCCTCGACGAGAACGCGTACTCGCGTCCGGTGCAACGGCACCTTAAATTTTCTCTCTCTCAGAAATAGCAGTCTCTTGCGAAATAAAGATCTTGACGTTCCGTTTCTTTTATGCATTTATATATTTATATATATATATATATATATATATATATATATATATATATGTGTGTGTGTGTGTAATTATATAGATAGGCTAATGTAAAACGTATGTACGCATGTTTGATTTCTTTCGTTTTCTTTTTCTTTTTTATTTTTTTTTTTTTGATCTTTTTTTTGTTTTTTATCATCTTTTTTCTTTTTTTTTTTTTGTTTTCTTTTCTTTCGTTACTTTTTCATTTCGATCTTTCTAACATTTGACTTATCATTATTAATATCAAAATATTTCTTATCGAATTATTATCGTTACATTCTAAATAATTCTTATTTTGCATGAATTATTCATGTTAGAACTATAATATTACAAGAATTATTCCGACATGTCAAAGTGAATTTATTGCGTATTTATGTATCATTTCGATATAAGAATAATAATAATATTTAATTGGGGGGGTGGGGAAAAAAAAAATGAATCATAATGATTTGAGAATATTTGAAATGGAATTTTAAATAGACATTTTTATGATAATCGTTATAAACCCAGCCATTTTTATTAGTTGCACGCATATACGTTTATGTATTTGTGTGTGTGTATGTGTATAAATGTGTGTATATATGAATATCTCTCTCTCTCTCCTTATTTTTATCATTTTCTAGATATTTATCATTATTATATTGTTATTTTCGATAAATATTATATATATATATATATATATTAATATTTTGCATATTAATCTTACACTTGTACAGTTACATTTGTATCTCAAAAAAAAAAGAACGAAGAAAAAGAAAAGGAATAGAAGAAAATGAAAAAGAAAAGAAAAAAGATCATTTTTGAACATAATCATATATCCATGTACATACATATATAATAATAATAAGTCATTATTTCCTTGAAAAAAAAAAAAAAAAAAAAAAAAAAGAAAAACATTCATTGTATCTATATAACAATTAGCAATACTTATTATTATTATTTAATTACTATTCTAATTGATTTTAATTCGTCTTCATTATCAAATTACGTAATTTTTCTTATGCTTTATCCTATTTCCCCCCCCCCCCTTTTATACACGACTTTCCCCCGTATAGAAATAAATTCAATTTAGTTTTCTCCGGTTATTTACTTTTTCGTTCCTTACGATCACGAATAAGCGTTAATACCATTAGGAAAGAGAGAGAGAGAGAAAGATAGATAGATAAAGAGAGAGAGAGAGAGAGAAAGAGAGAGAGAGAGAGAGAGAGAGAGAGAAAGCTCGTGAGAAACTATGTTCGTTCTGGAAGGAATTTTAGCCGCCTTAAGAATTTGTATTATTAAACAGTATATATAGATATATACATATATAAATACGTAAGTATGTTTATACCATGTATTTGAACGTAAACATATATACATATATAATATATATATATATATATATCTTTGTATATGCTGGTACATGCATGTCTATGTGTATAACTTTAGAAACGATATTGTACGCGATATCCCATCGACTTATTATTAGAAGTATTTTGCAACGAGTATCGTCAACGTGCTCGCATAATCTCCGGATTTAGATCACCCGGCCAACGTTACCTACGTATAAAGACGTTTATAAGCATCGAAAGCTCAATGTGTTGTAGTTTAGTTAAATCATCGAATTATATATTTAGTAAGATGGATTCGAACACGTTTGAGAATATTCGATTAATTGAACGATTAATTGAAAAGAAGAAAGAAAACAAAATTAATACAATTGTCATAATATTGACGATAATTTATCCATTATATTTTCAGATTTTTTTATGACCGAAAAATTTCTTTACGAAAGAATGTATACGTGCGCGCGTTTATATGTTGTGTGTGTATGTGTTTGTAAAAAAGAGAGAGAGAGAGAAAGAGAGAGATGATTTATATTGTATATTATTATTGTCTTTATTTGAATTTTTATTCATTAATTTATTATTTTAAATCATTATTAAATTCTGATAAATTAATTATATTCAATAAAACGAACTTTTACATAAGAGTTTTACTAACACCGATTATTGGAAAATTATTAACGTTAATAAACAATAATGAATAATCGTAATTTATTATTACGGCTTTTTGAGGTTTTCATTGCTTAAAGATTTTTTTTTATTCGAGAGAAAAAATGAGAGACAGACAGAGAGAGAGAGAGAGAGAGAGAGAGAGAGAGAGAGAGAGATACACGATTATTTATTATTATTGTTCTTATTTGGATGTATATTTCAAATTATTATTGAATTCTGATAAATTAATTAAGCTTACATTTAATAAAATGGACCTTCACATAGGAATTTTACGAATCCAATAATTGGAATTATTAAAATCTTTCTTTTAGTTTTTCCTTTTTTTTTTTTCTCTTTTTTGTTTTTGGCAAAATGCATCTCCTGATAAGCAAAATACAAATCGTCGAACATAAAATTTTCATTTTCAGCGAATAATGCGTTCACGTACAAATTTACGATAGATGGATATATATATATATATATATATATGTATGTATGTATGTATATATGTATATATGTATATATGTATATATGTATGTATGCAAGTGCATGCAATATACATATATTCCGTAATTTGTCGAATAACGAAATAAATAATCAAATTTTATTATTTCAACGTTGGAGATACTAAAATTTCAAAATACTCGTAAATACCGGATTTAACATGGGCAAAACAAGTACATATATTGTATATGAATTTTTAAATATAAACGTATTTGCGTATACAATACGTAAATCGTAGAAGTAAAACGTGATATACGTGTATAGGCATGATAATAAAAATAAATGCATATCTACCTTTGTTAAATATAGATATATAGGGTGTTCCAATTAAGCGTAGCTTCTTAAAATATATGACGTGAATGAAAATGAAATCAAATAAAAATCAAAGAGGAAAAAAAATGAAAAAAAAAAAACGATTACGAAAAATGATCAAATTAATTCGGGACATATTTCTAAATATAAATACCAACCTATTATATACTTT
The DNA here is from genome assembly GCF_910589235.1 of Vespa crabro. Lineage (NCBI taxonomy): Eukaryota > Metazoa > Arthropoda > Insecta > Hymenoptera > Vespidae > Vespa > Vespa crabro. Next base: position 1,997,905 of record NC_060972.1, on the reverse strand, counting down.
TATATAATATACAGTTCTGTAAATATATATATATATATATTTATTTATTTATTTATTTATTTATTTATTTATTTATTTTAAATAAAAACAGGTAATAAAAGATCAAGAGGATAGAAATATAAAAAGGACAAAACGAACGTATGGAAGATTTGATAGAAGCTTCCTTTTATTTACCGTAAAAGGACAAAAACGGACAGGTAGAATCTTTCATTCTCTTGGTTGCGAACGGAGAAAAAAAAATAAAAGAAAAAAACAAAAAAAGAACGAAAAAAGAAAGTAACAAAAAAAAGAAAAAAGAAAAAAAGAGGACTCGAAAAGTCCATACGTGTACAATTCTAAGAAAAATGTTTCAGGTAAGAGATAATAAACTTGAGAGCCCTCGTAGAAGAAGGAAAATAAACATTTTGCGTCACAATATGACGGGAAAAGTAATGAGGTAGATATAGTACGGTATGGCTTCCGTTCTCGCATACGAATTTGTATGTTGCTCGAAAGAATCGAAAATAATGAGTCTCTGACTTGTAGACAAAAATTTGTTTTTTCCCCTCTTTCCGTTTCCTTTTACTCTTCTTTCTTTTTTTCTTTCTTTCTTTCTTTCTTTCTTTCTTTCTTCCTTTTTTTAATTTCTTTCTCGAATTTCAATTTGATTTTATTGAAAAAAATTAAAGATCCAAATTTTTCGTATGGAGTATGTTATACATGTACATCACTTTTTCTTATTAAGAGTCATTATTCCGTCATTTTTTTTTTATAACGATATATATATATATATATATATATGTAATTAATATATATATAATGATAATAAGTTTCTAGTTCTTTTTCTTCTTCTTTTTCTAGTTTTTTTTTCCTATTTTATTTATTTATTTATTTTTGTTCTTTTTTCTGTTCTTCTATTATATATAATAATAATAATATATGTATATATATATAATTATATAAATATATATCGTTATGAAAAATTGAAGGCGGATAGAAAAAAAGTTAATTGTAATTTTTTTTTTTTATACGTATGGAATATGTTGCCATTATAAAAAAGTAGGTTTAAAAAAAAGAAAAAAAAAAAAAAATAAATAAAAGCATGCGAAGATGACCTTAAAATTTTTGGCTAAATAAGAAATATTATATGCCGGAATACATTCCCCTTGAAATTAGATTACTCTTGTCTCAACTATTTTTCACGGAAATGTCTCGTTTTTGAGATAAAATTTTCTAACGTTTTATTTTGAATATTCGATATAATAAATTCTTTTACATTATTACTTATACTTATATATAAATTCTTATATATATATATATATATATATATATATATATATATATATATATTATATAAATAAATTCTTTTACATTATTAAAGTAGATGCTTTGAAAATATTAAAAAATAATATCACGATATAATATTGCTTTTGTGTACGGCGTTCATTCGAATGGAATTTCGTATAAAAAAATTCTTATCGTGACGTCATTTTATACCAATACACGAATGTGCAGTTTTACTTACACATAGAAAATTATGAAAAAAAATTCCTCGTTTCGACAAAATAACGCCTTTTGAAATAGAAAAAAAAAGTATTAGAAAAATTACATTAAGAAAAAATGAACAACTGTTGTTGATATGGTTCGCGTAAAAATTGATTTTTTGATTCAAAAGAAATTTGACGTGCAAAACTACAAATAATCATTTTGATTTATACGTACAATGAAATTGTCAAATCGAATAGGGTCAAAATTCATAAAGATATTACGTACGAAAGATCAATGATATCGATATCAACGATTCACGTACAAACAATTTCAAAAGAGAAAAAAAATTGTACATGTACGACTTTTTCAAAATCTTTTTCGAACAATTTAAATTTCGTCGTAATAAATTAGGGAGATTTCTTTGAAGTCTTTAAATGTATAAGATTAATTGAGATGATAAGATTAGATAAGATTAATTCAATATAAGAATTTATTTATTTTAAGATATATAATGAATTATTTTAATCGTCTATATTTAATCCCACAAATAAATGTAATATTAATAAATATGATATAACATTAATAATATAACAATTTAAAAATAAATATAAGATTAATTTTTATTAATAATTTCTGATAATATATTATATATCTTTTGATCCTTTCTCTTTCACTTAAGAATAATATGAAAGAATGAAAATCAACGAAACGATAATGAATATAGCAGATATTTTTCTTCCTTTCTTTCTTTTTTTTTCTTTTTTTTTTTTTTTTCTTTTTGTTGTCGTCAAAGCCATTCTCTCATGTAATCTCTATTTGGAAAAAGTAAAAAGAAAGGAACAAAAAAAAAATTACATTGGAAATTCGATGATAATAATCATCTCAATCGTAATATATTTTTGTCATCGTATTGACTCAAAGATTTTCTACGAAACACTGTAAATGGGGAAAATACTTGTCAGTGATGCCAAAAAAAACTTGCTATTTAACGAGAAATGGATTTGTAAGGAAAAGAAATAAAAAATAAAAAGAACGCTTCGCGTGAAATTCGTCAAATCGAGAATTTGCGTCGTAAAAGCGAATCGTACAAGTCAAAATCAATCATTTAAATTCGATTAAATTATAAAGATGAAAATTAATATAAGAAATTTTATGAATGAATTTTAAGTAAGTTCTTATCGTGACAAAATATATTTTGATATCACCATTGTTTATCGAGAAACAAATTTCTTCTATTTTTAGTCATTTATTTTTATTATTCATTATTTGCTTTCCGTATTGATTCGTTTCTGTGACAATATATATATATATATATATATATATATATTTTTTTTTTTTGTTTCAAAATATATTATCATATATTAGATCAAAAATGTCTAAATATTTTTTTGCTTTCATTTAACTGACTTAAAGTTGTCACTTTTATACCAAAGGATATATATCCGTATAATATCAGATTTTTGCTTCATTAATTTCTTATTTCTCAAATCCATAGTTCTAATTGTTGACGATTAATTGTGTTCTTCATCGTCGATATCATTTTAAATATTCCGTCGTTTAAAACATTTTCGTAAATAAAGTAAAACATTATTACTGTCACTAAACACTATTGAAAATATTCATCAAATTATTTTTTACGATGTTAACAAAACTTTCACTGTCCTCAAGTTCACTGTCCTTAATATTTTTTTTATTTTGTTTTTTTTTTTTTTTTTTTTTTAACACGAGTATATTTCTTAATCTTATTCAAGAAAATACGTTCGAATACGACCAAGAATACGATTGATGGTATTATAAGTCTCACACACGATGTAGATTAAGGGATTAAAATCGTACGATTTAATCGGGCGGAAATGAAATAATTAGAAATTTAATAAGAGGATTGTGCAATAACGATGAGAAATACGTAGTCACGATTGCGAAATCGAAAGGAAAAGAAAAAAGAAAAAAAGAAAGAAGAAGGGAAAAAGAAGATGAAAAAAAGAAAAAGAGAGAAAAAAAAGGAGAGAGAAAAAAATACACGAAAAGAAGCAAAAAAAAAAAAAACCGATTCCATATATATTTGCATGCATTAGATGCAAACACGATGCATACATACATATATAGATATATACGTATATACATTTGTAATGTTAATAAACGTTCATCGTCATTTCATTTCTCGGATCCTTTTGTAATCTCTAATCATGAAAATTCGAACAATAATATTGCAGATTAAGAGTCTGACGTGGAGTCAAAAGTAGAGGTTGAAAGAATTGTATTATGCATGTTTGTTTCTTTTTTTGTTCCCTTCTTTCTTTTTTCTTGTTTTTTTTTTTTTTCTTTTTTTATCTTTTTCTTTTTTTTTTTCTTTTTTTTCTTTTTTTGTTCTTCAATTTCTTTTCGTCTAAGAAGAGAATAAGGAGAGAAGCCATACACGCGCGTGCGCACGCGCGCGCACACACACGAAGCATACAGACACATCGGTGATGATTCATTCGACAATTTCAAATCGTCTCGTCGGCTGAAAATGCAGAATGCAGTTATAACGTTGAATATACCTCATTCTTTTTCTCTCTCTCTCTCTCTCTCTCTCTCACTCTCTCACTCTCTCTCTCTCTTTCTGTCTCTGTTACTCTTCCTCACGATTGTTTGCCTCCACGTGGCTTCGTAGCTTTCTACGTAAGCTGTTCTGAAAACATTTCGAATCGTTCTTCAATTATTCGACGTAGATTATTTATTTTAATGAAAAATGTTAATTTCGAAGTGTCAAATAAAATAGAGTACTTTTTTCTTTTTTTTTTTTTTTGTTAATTTCTTTTTCTTCTCCTTCTCTTTCTTCTTTTTTGATTTCTTTTTTTCTTTTTCTTTCGTTGTCGAAAAAAAAAAAAAACTTTGAACACGCGTATTATATGTGACCTTCGAGGTGAAAGGGCACGTGAAACACAATTTTTTTTTGTATCTTATAAAAGAAAAAAAAAACAAACAAAAGAAAAGAAAGGTGAAAGAAAGTAAAGAACGTTCGTCATTGCGCGTGAAAATAAAAATAAAAGAAAAATGGAAAAAAAAAAAAAAAAGGAAGAAAAGAATAAGAACAATTGTTACTAATTGCATTATTATGCAATACTCTAACGAGAGCATTGAAGCAACGATCGATATTCTCGAAATATTTCCTTCGACGTTTTCGAATATAATAAAATTACAAAGAAAAAAAAATACAAAAAAAAAAAAAAAGAAAGAGAGAAAAACAAAAGAAAAAGAACAAAAAAATAGGAATAATGAATTTGTCCAATTTCTTTTCTTCTTCTTTATTTTTCTTTTATAGTTGACGCAGATAAAAAAAAAAAAAAAAAAATTAAGGGACGTTTCGTTGTTCCTCTCGCGTGCGTTTTTGGAAGAAGGCAGAAGTGGAGGAGGAATAAAAAAAAAAAAAAAAAAGAAAAACAAAAAAACAAAGAAGAAAAAAAAGGAAAAAGTAAAAATAAAAAAAAAAAATAAATAAAATAAGAAGAAAAATCAAAAGAAAAAGAAAAAGAAGAAGAACTAAAAACTTATTATCATTTTCAAAAACAAATCGATAAACCTTTCGTCCTCTTAGTTAATTGATCGAATCCATGCGTATCTAATTACCATAAAGTTCGTATTAAATTATTCGCGCGTGAAATCTAACGACGTTTAATGGAAAGTCGTGCGTTAATTACGAGATTGGTAACGAGAGGGACGAATACTTCGGCTCGATTTTCGAGATAAACTTTGTATCGTGGGAGATATCAATTAAGAGAAATAATTAACGATGATGTAGCACACGTCTTCCCCAAGTTATACAAAGTTAGAAATTCGCTCGCCGATGTCGACGACGGATTGCTCTCGAGCCAAATATCAAATATACCAAGTGTTTAATGCACTCGGAAACTCGACGATTCAACGATCGAATATCAAACTAACATTCAGCCATTTCCGTAAACATGCGTTTGTTTAGACGAGTGAATACTTACGTTTTGACTAATCCGATATGACCAAATATTTTATACGATTAGATGCGCTTCCTCTTCTTCTTCTTCTTCTTCTTCTTCTTCTTCTTCTTCTTCTTCTTCTTCTTCTTCTTCTTCTTCTTCTTCTTCTTCTTCTTCCTCTTCTTAGGAAGATAAATTAACGAAGATGATTGTAAAGATAGGAAATTTTGAAATATTCATAAAAAAAGAAAATGCGTCTGCATTAGATTGATTAGAAATTATTGGACGTTCAATAAAATTATTGATAATCGATCATTTTTATAGCTAAACGCTACTCGCGTTTGTACGAGTATAATTTTTCTTTTCTTTTCTTTTCTTTTCTTTTCTTTTCTTTTCTTTTTTCTTTTTTTTTTTTTCTTTTTTCTTTCTAATCAATTATAATACATTGATTAGACATTTTTAGAAAAGATTTCGATGTAAATGGAATAGTAATTTTTTCAACAAAATTTTATTCCTCCACATTGTATTATGTTTTTATTTATTTATTTTTTCTTTTTTTGTTTTTTGTTTTTTTCTTTTTTTTCTGTTTTTGGTTTTTTTTTTTTTCTTTTCAACGAAATTAAACATCACAATAAAATTATATTTACAATCGACGTTATTGTATTTATTTCTGGATCTACGTGTAAATGTGGCGACGATATTATTAATGTGAATTAATAAGAATAAAAATTTAATTTTATTTGATAATTAAACGTTATATCCTATTTGCAAAAACATTTCTAATTATATTTGAAAAGAAATATCGAACGTTACCAATCAATGTCACATTTGTACAATTAGTACATTCGCACTTAAATGTACATACCAATGGTACATATGTAACTACTTACATATGTATGTTATATATAGAGATAGAGAAAAAGATAGAAGCAAACAGAGAGAGAGAGAAAGAGAGAGAGAGAGAGAGAGTGAGAGTTTCCATAGAGGTCATTGACAACTTTCGTATTTACGTTCGTTATTTAACATATCTCTTTCCCTCGTTCCATACGCAGGTAAAAAGAAAACACAAAAAGGAAAAAAAAAAAAAAAGTAAAAAAAAAAACTGAAACTAATCTCGTGGACGCAATTGGACAAGGGTTGGACAACGAAGAAAAAAAAAAAAAAAGAAAGAAAGTAAAAAGAGAAAAAAAAAAGAAAGAAGAAAACAAAAACAAACGGAAGACCTTTTAAATAGACGTAACAAATCGTAGACGAAAAAAAGAACGAAGAAAATTAAAGGAACGTTCGTCATTGCAAAAAAACAAAAAAAAAAAAGAATAAAAAAAAAAAAAGAAAATAGCTTTTCATTTCTTTTTGATAATTCAAATGAATTTTTTGTTTGATTTTTTTCGATATCGATGATACTCCGCGAGGTATGGGAACGGATGGTGGGGGTGGTGTGTAAGGGTGGGAGGGAAGTGTACGAGCGAGAGGAACGATCGTATTGAGATCGTAAATGGACAAAGTAGGGATACTTATTTGCATAAATAAAAGTATACTTATGTATATACATAAACGCTTACGTACGTACGTACTATACTACGTACGTATATACTAATACGTTTAGAAATAAATCTATGCCTACTTTCGCGTGTCCATCCTCGAGAGAAAGTTCTCGCGCCTAAGTGCCAAGTTTTCGTCCGTGAGAACGTAAAGATGGATGAATTTGTTACGCACGTGCAAATTTTTATTGCCGATTATATGACAGAATAGATAAAAGTTAATATAACGAATATTATCTTATATATTAAATATATATTTTTATTTCTTTTTTTTTCTTTTTATTTTATTTATTTATTTGATCTTCTCTTATATATATATATTATTTTTTTTCTTTTGTGTGTTTTTTTCTTTTCTTTAAACCGGTTAGAAAGAGAAAAATGTGGGAGGAAAAAAAGGAAAAAAGAAAAATAAAAGAAAAAGAAAGAAAAAAAAAAAAAAGAAAAAAAGACGAAGCGAGTATAGACGGCGTGAAAGCAAGGACGAATCGTTCGGGAGAATCGAATACCTACTTTATTTTTATCCTCTTGAATCTTCCGCGGGCCGTGATCTTCCGAACGAGAAAGCGGATTTCACTTTCTCGGTGTCAATAAACTTAAACGCGCGAAATTCAAATGTATCGGCCGACTTCAAGGAACGCGCATGCATATAAACGCCCCACTGTCCCGCGCTTGCATTAATGCTAAACGCAATCGTATTTGTTTCTATTTTTCTTTTCTTCCTTTTCTACTTTTTGTTTTCTTTTCTTTTTTCTTTTTTGTGTGTTACTAAAAAAGAAGAAACAGGAGAGAGAGAGAGAGAGAGAGAGAGAGAGAGAGAAAGAGAGGGGAGGGGAGGAAAAATATCGAGATATTAAATGAACAAAATTATTAAATCGTTAAATCGTTAATCGTAAAAAATTGCCAATCTTTTTTTCTCTTTCCTTTTTTTTTTTTTTTTTTGAATTTATTCATTGTCGAGCGATAAACAAAATCTAATGATAAATAATACCAGATAAATGAGAATTACGAGACGTACGTATTAAATGAAGAGTTTCTTTTCTATTTTCTCTTTTTTTTTTTCTTTTTCTTTTCCTTATTTTTTTTTTTTTTTGTTTTGTTTTTGTTTTCTCTTTCTTATTATTTTGTATTCGTATTTACTAATTGACTAATAATTGAAGAACTAATACGACTTAGATTATAGTTCAATTCTTATCTTTCCTTCAAATGATTTATTTCATGCTATATCGTAAAAGAATGACATAAATACACGAGATAATTTAGCATTTGACAAAAATTGAAAAAGAATTTAATAGTTATGTTAATTAATAGTTATTAATTAATAGTTAATATTTATTAAAATGTCTTAAATTAATATAATTAATTTAAAACATTTTAATTTTAAATAAGATAATTAATTAATAGTTATTAAAATGTCTTAGATTTTAATAGTACAATAATGTATTTATATTTCTACTTTTTAATTCACATAGAAAAGATTTATGATAAAATATTATATTGTCGGATATTTAAGTAATGATTAACTGCATTGTATTATTTGTTGTTTACACGAAAAGGGCTAATTTACGACTGATATGTAAAAGTGAAAGTCGTTCGTAGCATTAGATACCTTTAAAGGGACGTTTATCTATCTTATCTATTTGCTTTTACCTGAAAAACATTAGACGATGCGATAACAATATTCCCGTTAAGATAATATCGAGAAAATAAAAGATTACCATTAAAAGACTAATAAGAAAATATATTAAACGATGATTATGGGTCGTCTATAATAAAGAATGTAAGTTAAATAAGTATGTACTTATAAGAAAGAGATAGGGAAAAACAAAAATAGAAATATTGTTCAACCATGTCGATATGACTCATATCGACTTATCTAATATTGAATAATAATAGTCAGTGGAACACAATACAAATATATATTTAATCTATATGTATATGCGTTTCAGTATATCAGAAAAATAAAGAAAAAGGTAAGTTATCTATCATTGTTTATTTAACCCTTAATATTATGAGGTCATATTTGAGAAGATAAAAATATTTTTCTCTATAATTCTCTAAATCACGTACGACGGGTGTGACAATTTATTTTAAGTTTAAAAAACATATCCACGAAGAATAATTTTATTATACTAATGTAATTCTTAATATAATTTATATTTACAAATATAAATATATTTTATAAGCTGTAAGCATGTAGATGCGTTTAATATTAAAATATTAAAGTTTGGACGAAAAAAAAAAAAAATAAAAAAAGAAGAAGATCTAATCGAAATCAAATTAAAAAAGTAATTATAAGGATAATGTGTTAAATATTTTATTAAATATATCTATTCTAAATGTTTAGATACGTAGTAATATATTATTAAATATATGCATACAAGTATGAGAATAGGCAATCCTCTTCAAAGTGAAATTTACGGTAGACGACGAAGAGAGATCGAAAGGCGGAAAACTAGATCCGATCGTTCGATCAAAAACTATTCTGGTACCCTTCTCTTACGTCTTACGACTGACGCAACGTTACTCCGGTCATAGTTCTCGATAAGAAAGTCGCGATTAAGTAGGACAATGACCCGTGAAATTTCGATGGAACGTGGCCACGAAAACATGTGAAATGGTTACTTCGAGAAAGAAACTCGGAAGTGAGAGTTATTGGCCGATGAATCTTATTAAAGATAAATAAGAATTTTGTTCTATTACTATGAAACAATTGAAAATTTTGTTACTCATCGAATTTCATTTTCTACGAATGAATTAATTATTCGAATGACGAATTCAATCGTCGTAATCGGTGTCTCGTCTATCTCTCTCTCTCTCTCTCTCTCTCTCTCTCTCTATCTCTATCTCACACACATACACACATTGTAGAAATTTAAAAATATTTAAGTGCTATTAGAATTTAAAAAAAGAAAAGCCTAATGGGATTACGATAATCTTAAATATTAAAAAGAAAAAAAAAATTATTACATTAGATATGAAGGTAAGGTAGCCTCGTAAAACTTGACGAAAATATTACTCGAACCGTAAGAGCTATTACAATGAATTCAATAAATCAATTACGACGTATGTAATATTTAATTTCTTTTTCTTGATATTTTTCTTCTTTTTCTTTCCTTTTCTTTTCGTTCCTTTTTTTTTCTTTTTCCTTTTTTAAAATCGAACGTTCCTATATCTTATACAACTTTACATACGTGCCGTCAATTAAAATTAATACCTATTCGATTTAATAACATTACCAAATGATAATCGTAAAATTAATATCCCATGCTAATAATAATATATAACCATGTGTATTTTTTTTTTTTTTTTTTCTTTTTTTTTCGATGAAGCCCTAATGGTACGATAATGTTGGAGAGGATTATGTTGGAGCCAGGAAGTTTACATTAATAAGAAAACGGTAACGTTTCTTCGCAGGCCCTCTTTCCGCCTTCCCTACCCCCACTGCCTCCCCCCTCCTCACTCTCTCTCTCTCTCTCTCTCTCTCTCTCTCTCTCTCTCTCTGTCTCCCGCCAACTGTGCCGACAGGCGACCGTACACGCTAGTGGATTAAAAAGTGAGTCGTAAAGTTAACTTTAGATGACATAACGATGATTTGCCGTTAATGTATATACACATATGTATGAAAGAACACATTCGTTCGTTCGAGAGAGTTTCTGGATTTTCACTCGGCAAATATTACGAGGCGATGATACTCGAGAATGTTACAACGAGGAAGGAAAAGAAAGAAAAAGGTGAAGGAAGAGGAAGGAAGAAAAAAGAGAAATAGAGAGAGAGAGAGAGAGAGAGAGAGAGAAATTGATAAGGTTTCTCTCTCTCTCTCTCTCTTTCTTATCTTCTCTCCTTTTTTCTCTTTCTTTCTCTTTCTCTTTCTCTGTCTGTCGGTCTTTCTCTTTTCTTTCTCTCTCTCTCTCTCTCTCTCTCTCTCTCTCTCTCTCTGTCTCTATCGTTCTCATTGCTGGGGCCAGTGTCAGTGGCCTTGCTTTCTGCGACCCACTTTCTCGCATCGCACTAATACACTCACGAAAAACTCACAGAACGTTTATATGTAACCACGAAAAAAAATGTCCCGGCGCGACTTCAACGCGACTGAACGATTGGCTTCGCTTACTTAAGGGGAAAACAGTTCGTTGATTTTTCATAGGATCGATCGATCGATCGATCAATCGATCAATCGATTGATCTATTCGAGATCGCATTTGTTTAACTCTTATACCATTCGTTCGCTACGCTCGTCGTCTCAGTGAGTACTTGTGCTTTTTCGTATTTCCTTTCTTTTTTTTTCCTTTTCACTTTTTTTCTTGTTTTTCTTTGTCTTTTTCTTTTTCTTTTTCTTTTCTTATTTTCTTTTTTTTTTTTTTGCTTTTTCTTTCCCCCATCATACCGCAGATAAATACTCCATGGTATACACGGTTCTATAAAAATATATATATAACGAGTGAAAACTTTCTCATTGGTTACTTTTTCTTTTTATTATTATTATCATTATTATTATTATTATTATTATTATTATTATTATTATTATTATTATTATTATTATCATTATTATTATTATTTATTATTATAATATGACATTTAAATATATAACTTGACGTAAGTTGATTATAAAATATTGTTTGATCCATCGAATAATTTTGTACGAATTAACAATGGTCATAATATAAAATAACAATATAATATTTATACGAACGTCGTCAAATATTTCGTTCGAGAAATAAAGAAAAACTCGTAGTAACGTAACGACGTGTATGTGTTACGACGTAAAAAAAGAGGTTGTGCGGGGGAGGAAAGGAAACGAAAAAAAAAGTGGTTTAGAAGAAGAAACGAAAAAAAAAAAAAAAAGAAAAAAGGGAAAAGTAAAGAAACAAAAAAGAAAGAAGAATTTCGAGAGAAACAATCGAGAGAGAAAAAAGGAAAAGAAGAAAAGAAAAGAGGGACAAAAGGTTGAGGAGTAATGGAAGGGTGGGTGTGAGAATGACTGACGAAGGGTTCAAGGGATTAAGGGATTGAGGGGTATTGCACGGACGCACACGTGCAAACATCCTGCTGGGTCGTCGTTCGCACTTTTCGAGCGCGAACGCTTATGACGAAGACAAAGATGACGCTAACGCAACTAAAAAACGACGCGCGCCATGGCGCTAACTCAACGACGACGACGAAGACAACGACAACGACGAAGACGACGGCGAAGACGAAGACGACGGCAACGACGAAGACGATGAATTGAATTAGCATTTTTATACGCACGCCTGCGTTTCCTTGCGTTCGATGTCGTAATAATCGATGGGTGGTAAGGGGGTAAGGGGTAAGGGGGAATGCGAGAATAGGGGCGGGGGGAGTTGAGAGGCAAAGAGATCATAGAGGGGGAACTAAAGTTGCATATGCGTGTTCTCCTCTTTCGAGGAGAGATAAAAATTTATGAGATGTGCATAATTACAAGCTTTGTTTCTCTCTACGTGCGAAGCTGATCGTCGAAAGATAATATGAGAAGTCTCCTAAAAGAGAAAGAGAGAGAGAGAGAGAGAGAGAACGTTTTATTCCTTCACCCTTTTTTTAGCATTTTTTTTTTTTAATTTTCTTTTACTACTATCCCTTAAAAGAGACGATTTTCCGAATGGAGCTAAATCTTTTCTTTTCTTTTTTCTTCCTTTTTTTTTTCTTTTTTGTTTTCTTTTCATTTTGTTCGCATCTTTAATCAATGTAACGGGTGTGAATCATTTCTATAAAGAAATCGGAAATAATATTATCGATCTCTTCAAATGATATATATATATATATATATATATATATATATCATTCTTGAAAAATTTTTCGATAACATTTAAAAAGAAAATATTTTTTTGTTCGATCTTGAATGAGTCATACGATAATAGATATACAAAATAAGGTATACATGATATGCACATTTGAATTATGATTTGGATAAAAAAAAAAAAAAAAAAAACAAAAAATTGTTGTATATAAAAGTTGCATAATTTTAAGATGAAACATTGCTTATATAAGTCCACTCGATATAAATGACGATATTTAAGAGATATATGTGTTTTTTTTTTCCCTACTGCTTTTTTTGTTTCTTTTTCTCTCTCTTTTTTTTTTTTTCTTTTTTTGTTTTTTTTTGTTGTTGTTATTTGAACTAAAGGATACAATTTGCATAGAAATGATCGCTGATAATATAAAATTCTAATGAATTTTATTAATCAACGATAAAATAAATATATTTAGTTAAATTAAATATTTATATATTAACTTTTATCGTTTATCAATAAAATCACATAAAAATTTTTTTCGATTCGTCTATATAACATTAATTTGTTTATCATAAAAAATTTCAATAAGATTCAGATAAGCTAATGCTTATCTAATAATTTCATAATAATTTTTCTTTTAAAATTGACGAAGAATCAAACGATCTTACAGAAAACTATGTAACATCGGTACGAAACAATTTTCCATTCTATGAATCATTTCTAACGTATTTCAAGTGTAAACATTAAGTGGTTCTCAGTAATTCTTAGGAATTACGTTTGGTACTTACTTTCTTTATTTCTTTTTGTTTTTTTCCTTCTTCTTCTTTTTCTTTTCTCTAATTTTTCTATCGATACTTTTTACGTCTGATGTCAAAATGATCAATATTAAAAAGAGATAATTGCGTTTAGATAAATAATATTTGAATTGAACAATCAAACGGCCTTTTTTCTTTTTTTTTTTTTTTTAATCAAAAAATTATTTAACTTCGATAAAAAATAATTTCTCATTATATTGTATGAATCAAATTTCTAATATATTCAAATTATTATTGACGGATTTAAAGTGACTATCATAAATTCTTAAGAAGTTCGTTTAAATACAATTACTTCCTCACTTTGTATTATTTCAATAAAATTACACGAGTAACTTACTTCGACAAGTTGATTTAACGTAAAATATTTCAATGGACGATAATATTTATCTAGATAATATATATTAGTAATATTTAACTAGTAATATTTAACTAAGAAATGAAATAATCATCCTTCTATAAGTTAAATATGTAACTCCTGTAAGAAACAATTTATCAGTAGTATGAATCATTTCAAACGTATGTATTCAAAGTCTGCCCGTTAAGTGGTTCTCATAATACTTAAGAATTTCTCGTTCGGTACTTACTTCTACGTTTTATCAGATAATATGAAATAACTTGTTGCTTCGCTTAACATTACGTCGATTAGTATGAAAAAATGTCGATGAGAAAATAATCAAATTTATTTAATAATATTTCATTGAGAAATCAAATGATATAATTAAAATTTACATAATCTCGATAGAAAAGAAAATAATTTCTAATTTTACGAATAATTTCTAATATGTGTCAAAGTGGCACGTTAGTTCATTCTCTCTCTCTCTCTCTCTCTCTCTCTCTCTCTCTCTTTTTCTCTCTTATCGTTGAACAGCAGATTAATGTGTTCTTTCTCTACTAATCGACACAGATTAATGTATTTTTTTGACATGTAAATAAAAACGATATAAACGTTTAATTGTTAAAAAAAAAAAAAAATAATGATCTTTTACGAGATTTTTTAAAATTAATGATCTTTACATTAATTTTCCGCAATAAAAAAAAAATTACAGCTTTTAAAATATATATAATTTTGTAAGTCGTACACTGATTTATACAAATTTTCTTCTAAATAAGTCGGACAATTAAGTGTTAAGAATATCATATTAAATTACTTCTCTCTTTCTCTCTCTCTCTCTCTCTCTATACATATATATATATATATATATATATATATATATATATATATATATATATATATATATACATGTGTACAAGGAGCAATTAGCTCTGATAAAATAAAATATTTCCTTATCTATCTCTGTCATAATCCCAGATCAAAAAGTTTCGTCTCGGTGCATGCGTGTCTTCGATCGTCGTATCGAGAAATATACAATCAACGCGGACATTACATAGAGCGCTCATTATTTACGCGATAACTTCCGATGTTAAGGAAAAAAAAAAAATAAATAAATAAAAAGGAGATAAAAATAGACAGAGAGAAAGAGAGAGAGAGAGAGAGAGAGACACGCACACATACATACAAAGAGTGAATAATTAAACGTGTTTGTGTATATGTAGGGGGGAGGGGGGTTGATGAGACTGAATCGTAACGGCGTTTCATGTTATTTAGTTAAGGCTCTCAACGTTACGGAACGTTAACCAGTTATGAAATGCGCTTATAAGGGAGCCAAGTTGCTTTCTCGGGCTCTCGTCTCCAAAGAAAGTTTCCACGGCAAGTGCATTTGAACGTTCGAAAGTCCGTATATCCTCCTCCGCTTCTTATTTCTCTCTCTCTCTCTCTCTCTCTCTCTCTCTCTCTCTCTATCTCTCTCTCTATCTCTCTCTTTTCTCTCTCTCTCTCTCTCTCTCTCTTTTCTCTTTCTTCTCTTTCTTTCTTTCTCTCTCTTTCTCTCTTTTTTTCTTCCTATGACTCTGGTACCGGCCATGGCACGCTCTCGAATCGTTCGACCGTCATGCGATTCTATTTGTGCCGAGAACCAACAGACTTCTAATCTCTATCGACACGATACCGATTAAACTAACTTGTTCATTATCGTTAGAAGAGAAATATCATTTCGTTTGATTATCTCTATTTTTTGTTTTTTTTTTTCTTTTTCTTTTCCTTTTTTTTTTTTTTTTTCTTTTTTGTTGTTTTCTTCGATAAACTTTGAGAAAAATATCTGAGATAATGATTGGATAAATATATTTCATTATTGTTCGTTTAAATTCTTCTTTGAGTCTCTCTTTTCTTATTTTATGTCTATTCGAATTGATTATAACGTATATGTAAGGCTGACTTTAAGATAAATGATTAAGAAATTATTCAAAAAAAGAGAAAAAAAAAAAGAAGAAAAAATAGAAAAAAAGAAAAAGATGATCTAACAATACCGATCATTTACTATTTGACGATCGAATCAATCGATTTATTTCCAATGGCATTTATAATATTTTCGATTCTTGATTATTAATCAATTTAAATTAAACATATCGATCGAATCGTTTTAATGATAAAAATTAAACAATAAAAAGATCGCTTGTATTATTATCCATGCATACAGATGAAAATCTAACGAACGACAAATTTGACATCTCTTAATGTGTAAAGTATAAATTGAGTTGAAAAAAAAAAAAAAAGAAAAAAAGAAAGAAAGAAAAAATGTCACTTCGTTTGACTTATCTTCGATATCCGTGAAATTCGTAAACAATTCCTATTCAATTGGAAAATTGTATTAATTAACGAGTCAAACGAATACAGAATTATTATCGTTTGATATTTCCGTACAAATGCATATATACATACGTTACATACATTACATACGAGTACGTATTCTAAAAATTTATTTCGATTGATCGAGTTGCATCATTGTAATAAAATCAGAATGTATTACGCAAAGTTAAATTCTTTCATTCCGGAAGACTGACACAAGCGGCAAAAAGGGGGTTCATTGAACGACAACGATATCGTTTTCAACATCGTTACTTCCGCCGACTCGACGAGAACTCCGTCGATTCAAGAGCTTTAGATGTGTCGCAAGTACGCGACACTGATATGCCCATGTATGGATTTATGCATATATGCATGCAGATATGTATGTATTCATTCGTCAAGTTACACGATCTTAAAGGGGTCAACGACTTTCTCCGATTACCTTAGCGTGACACCGTCGTTGTTCTGTAACGATGAGAGAGAAAGAGAAAGAGAGAGAGAGAGAGAAAGAGAAAGAGAGAGAGAGAGAAAGAGAGAGAGAGAGAAGGAATAATAAAAGGAAAAAATCAGGGGTTAAGGGATAATACAATCGATGATTATCCGGGGTTGAGAAATTGCATTCACTCCTTCAACGTTACACCCCTTGTACAAAAAAAAAAAAAAACAGAAAGGAAAGAAAAAAAAAGAAGCAAGAAAGATAAAGGGGGGGAGTTCATCGATCGTTGAAAAGTCAACGACGATCTTCTTTCGTGTTTCATTCATTAAAGCATATATCGTTCATTGACCTTCCTAATATCCTATATCTTCAAGAATGAAAGAAAGAATAATATTTAACCGTGTTTTTAATATATTACGTATGTATTATAATTCACAATGTTACGTATAATTCGGATGAAACAACGAACGTGTTATATTCAATATTAACCATTATAATTTCTTCGTTTGTAATAATGAACGAAGATTACGAATGACAATGCTTCATAAATATTTTCATTTTCTTACTCTGTTATCGATGAATTTATCTACATTATTATATTCGCGGATTTTATTCATGAAACATTTTTTCAATATCATGTTCCAAGTATTTTTATCGATATTTCTACATTCATTTCTGATCGATATTTTTTTATTAATTAATGATAAATATTTTGAAATACAGATGATCTATATATATATATATATATATATATTTTTTTTTTTAATCGGTATAAATAAAAAAAAGTGTTGATATAATATGTCAGTGTTATTATATTATTACATTGCACTTATATTACTTATCGTTATTTCATTATAAATATCTATGCATTTGGTTAAAATACTGATCCGAATAAATGCAATCCATGATTAACAAGCGATAAAAGCGATCCATGATTAACAAAAACAATCGAAAAATCAAATCGGTCTGCGACGATGAATGTATCAGTTTTTTTCTTTTTTTCTTTTTCGTCCCGTTTCTTTTCTTCTTCTTCTTCTTCTTCTTCTTCTTCTTCTTTTTTTTGTATTATCAAACAAATAAAACAAATTAAACAAAAAGTAAACAGGAAATTATTGTTCGAGCAATAAAAACCACATACAATCGTCAGATACAATGCAATAGAAGAAGTAGTGAAAAAAAGAAAAAAAAAAAAAGAAAAAAAAAAGAAAAATAGAAAATTCACGTACGGATTTAATCTGAATTGTAAACTCGAGTATTAGTGGTGAGTTTCCTAAAAAAAAAAAAAAAAAAAAAAAAAAAAAAAAAAAAAAAAAAAAGAAAAAAAAAGAAGAGAAAAAGAAAAATGCAAAAAAAAATCCGTCGATTTATCCTCTTGTTTTTTTTTCTTTTTCTTTTCTCCTCCCTCTCCCCCTCCCCTCCCCCCACCACCACTACCACCGCCACCACCAACTTCAAAAACTTTCTCGTTCAAAATTGTAGGTGCTCTGCTCTTGGAAGTTCTCCGATTCCGTTGCGAAAAGTTTCGGAAGAAGAAGTTGCACCGAACGAACGAACGAACGAATGAACGGATTAGCATTAATTCCTCTCCCCTCCTCAGCTCCCTTCAACACCCCTCTGGCCAACTGTATTGCTCTAGAAACTGCACTTGGCAGAGGTGGGAATGCCCCGGAAGGGTAAGAAAGCGGAACGGTGAGTACCGCGTTACACGTACTTGAAACTTGAACGTGTTTAGTGACGTGGCCTCTCTTTTAAAATATATATATATATATATATATATATATATATATATATATATATAACATCATCTTTTTTTTTTTGTTTCTTTCTTTCCTTCTTCCCTTACGTTCCTTTTTCCTCCCTCAAACGTGTTACTCGCGTGAAATTGTCTAACACGTGCTACTGCGTCCAAAAATATTAGACATATTTTAGACGGCTACGTATACTAGTCTACTAAATTTAAACGACTCCTCTCTAATCTTTTCTATTTCCGTAAGTTTTTTTTAGTATCTATTAATTCAAATAGGATCAATTCCACGTAAAGTTTTCCAATTTGAAATTTTCATTAGACATAATAATTCATTCGATTGTTCCATCAGACATAAAAATTTCATTTTAACTATATAGAAAATCAATTAGATCCAATTGTACGTTTTATTAATTCAATTTGATTATTTTTTTACAATTACTTTTTTTTCTGTCTTCTTTTTCCTTTTTTTCTTTCTTTCTTTCTTTTTTTTCTGTTTTTTGTCTTTATTTTTCTTCTTTAGATTCTATATCAGCAAGTTATTTCTTATCTTTCTCGTTTCTTAGCTTGTCGATATTATTATTACAACGATGATAATAATAATAAGAAGAAAAAGAAAAAGATATAATGAGAAAAATGAAAAAAAGAAAAAGAAAAAAAAATGGATCGATTATAGAATTATTTTCTAATTCGGAATATATTTGAAATTAATACCTTTTTTTTAAATTTATTCCAATTTATTGATATGTAAAAAGATTTAACAATTTATTCTCATCGAATTGTTTATTATTAAAATATTTGCAATATACTAAAGAATACTAATGTATTTCTTATTGCGCTCGAGAGAAAGCTGTTTATCATTGAAAGTTTTTTTTTCTCTTCCTTTCTGTATTTTTCTTTCTTTTTTCTTTTTCTTTTTTCTTTATTTTTTATCTTATACAATCATAAATCACTTATAATTATAATCCAAAGATCGAAACTATTTGGTTTTATTAAATCAAAGATGCATTTATAAAATAAAAATCCCTCTTGTTTCAATGATTTGAAATAGAAATTTATATATATATATATATATATATAAAATAAAAAGAACAAGCAAAAAAATGTCGATTATTCCATAAACGATGGATAAACTGGTAATATTTTATTGGATATGATTTTGATAGCAAAAGAAAAAAAAATAAGAAAAAAACCAGAGAGAAATGTTTGCACGAGCTTCATAGTTGAATCATAGAAGAACCGTACAAATTGTTCTTAATTAAACTTAAACTTTCTTGCTATTTCAATCAATTGAGAGATATTTACTTAGACATTCTAAGGTTGGACAATCTGTATATATGTATATATATATAGATATATTTGATACCACGTGCTTTCACATTGCATATCGCGTCCAGTCGCTCGTAAAAGTATCGCGAAAAGCAACGAACCATATCAAAAAGGATATCATTAATGATCGAGAACATGTCCTTCTACGATAACCAATTCCTTTATAATATTTTTCAATTATGCTATTGTCATAGATTTTTCTACTTTAATTCAACAAACAGTATTTCTTTAATTACATTGTAAATAACGAAATTCGAATATTCGAAATAATCCTCGATGAAAAATTTTTCTACAAGTATAATTGAAAAAGAAAAAATGCATATCAAATATCTAATCTAAATATTATCTATCTATGATAAATTTTTATATTAAATACATTCTATATATCCGTTTTACATGTTAATTGCAATATTTTAAATATTTTGTATTTTCTAAAATATTTTTTAGAATGTAAATATATATATATATATATATATATGTATAAATATGTTACCACAATGAATGAAATATATAAAGATAATAATAAATCATAATATTATTAAATATTGAATTAATATTTATATGTTATATTTAACTAAAAGAATAATATCGGGGATATTTAATTCTTAAATATTAAAAAAAAAAAATGATATATATAAATTAAATCACATTATTTATATTTAATAAAGAATTAATATAAAAGGAGAAAAGAAAAGTAATTAATCTCATTTCATTTTGAAAATATTTACGAAATAACAAAATAAAATTTATTATATATATATATATATATATATATATATATATATATATATTTTCTTTTTATTCCGAAGTAACGAACCGAAAATGAAACTTTCGAAATTATCTTTCTATGATATACGAGATAATTAATAATTATACCTTGATACGTTGTGAGATAATTTTATTAAATTAATATAATAAAATACAAAATGTAAATTAATATACAATAGTCTAAGGGAATATTATTTGATTAACATGGATTTATATTTATCTGGATAATCTTTGAAATTGAATTAAAACGTAAAATGATTTTTAAAAACGAATAAATGATAAGACATAAATTATACATACTTACGTAGTACGCACAAATATACATATACGTATACGTAGGAAAGAAAGAGAGAGAGAGAGAGGGAGAGAGAGAGAGAGAAAGAGAGAGAAAGAAAGAGAAAGAAAGAGAAAGAGAGAGCAATTATTAGACTCGACTCGTGCACGCCTCGTGAAAGATCACCGAAAAAGCTATTTTCTCTCTCTTCGTCAAGCTACCTTCGAGGAGATCATGGCGCTTAGTATTGCATACTTTTAGATGTTACAACGTGAAAACTCATGACTAGTGACGAGAATGAAAATAAATTTCCTTTGTTGTTTGTAGAAGAAAAATTACGACTTAATCTTATTGAATAGAGTTGCCAAAATATTGAAACATTATATACTATTCGAATCTAATTCTATTTTATATTCTAATTCATATCCAAATAAATATCGTATAAATTTCTAACTTGGCATATATGAGATCTATTATTAAACGTTCAGTTTTCATCCAAATGCGAATTAATTTGTTATATAACTTTGTATAACATGAATATAAATAATAAAATATAATAGTATACTCCCTCTCTCTCTCTCTCTCTCTCTCTCTCTCTTTCTTTTTCTTTTTCTATTTTTTGTAGTTTGATATTTAAAAATATATATATTATAGTAATTGCACGTATATAGTACTACATATAACAGTACATATTTAATGATATAGTTAAATAAATACTATTACATTTTTTATTTACATTCACAATATTATATTACAATAATAATAATAAAAATAAAAATAAAATAATAATATATTATATAATATATTAAAAGATATATATACTGTTGAATGCATATAAATATCAGATTAAATTAAATTCGATTAAGAAAATTAAAAAATTAAATTGAATTAAGTATGTATATATATATATATTTTTTTTTTTTCAAATATATTATTGTAACAAAAATAATATGTTCACAAATATTCAATTTAATGAAATAGCATATTTTACAAATACGTTCTTACTTTATAAATGAATGACGTAGAAATTACAAAATCTTGTGCAATATTAGGCAACGATGCGTTTGTAACTGCATATAATGAAAATATCTTATGATGATTGATGAGACGAATTAAATGATCCATTATAAATGTAATAGAAATATTTTTTTATTCTTATATATTAATTCCATAAATATCAATCTAAAATCAATTGATAATAATATCAATCAATTAACATTAATGAACATTAAATAAATTCAAATTAAATTGATTAATTTCATAATTATTACAGTATGTAATTATTGGATATTGTACGATTCGATTATTATATCAGTTACATTGAAAATAATCAAAAAATTATATCAATCGTTAATAAAAAACGAAATTTATAAATAATTTATAAATTCTTTTTTATCTTTACACTTGTCGATATAAATAAATAATAAAAATCATTCATTTATTATTTATTTATTTATTTATTATTGTTATTATATATACATATATAAAAATAGACATTATTCGTAAATAAAAAGAAAATAATTTATTGAGAAACATAATAAACGTACAACAAAATAATATACAGACAAAATCATTACGTTTATTGATCAATAAATAAATAAATAAATAAATAAATAAATAAATAAATATATATATATACATATACATATACATTTATTAATAGACATTATTTATAATCAGCAATAAGAAATTCATGAGATAGAATCTAAATACATATATAGATGGACCGATACGCATTTGGCAAATGTTAGATATAAACTATTCACTACGTTTGAATGATTTTCTACTTTCTTTTTTTCTTTTCTTTTCCTTTTTCTTTTTTTTTTTTTTCTTTATTATTATTATTATTATTATTTTCTTTTCTGTAATAGAACTCTAACGTCATTTAATACGCCTCATCTTTGTAACAAGTAATGTTGGGATCCTCAGTTGCCAACTTACGATGTTCAATCTTATTTTGCAATATAATAGTTTACAACGACAAAATGATATATACATATATAAATATATATATATATATATATATATATATATATATATATAAATGTAAGTCATTCGAAAGAAAGCGTAAGCTGCCAGCCGTAGAGAATTTCTCATAAACGCGCGATGTCATCCCGTTCGAAAACAAGATTTCACAATGAACGAGCAAATTCGCCTTGTGCTTAGTATACTCTGATTTTCTTGTTCTTACGACTGTTACATTTCTGCGATATCTGAAACGAACTGATAGTTTTCTCTACCAGTATATATATATATATATATATATATATATATATATATATATATATATGTATGTATGTATGTATGTATGTATGTATGTGCTCGTGAGAGCGTAAAGAAAAAGTCAAGGATCGTAAAAAAGAAATGATAATCATAAAGAATTGAACGACCTTGTCCAACGACATAGTTCAAATAAAAATTTGATGACTATGTAAATCAATGATTTAAGAGAATATAAATTGAGACATATTTACGTATTCATTTATTTAATATTAATTGCATTATAAGTGATTATTGATTATTGATTTATGTTTTAATTGTATTATAAGTGATTATTGATTATTAATTTACGTCATTTTATTTATCAAATTCTCAAATAGAGTATGCGTTTAATAATCAAAGATATTTTTTTTTTTTTTTTTACATTATTTATTTGTAATATCTAAATTATCGATCTCATTAATAATTAATGGAATAGGAAATCATTCTTTTCTTTCTTTCTTTTCTTATTTTTTTTTTTTTTTTTATGGTAAATTTGTCATTTTTTTAATACGCCTCTAAAATCATTAATAATCATAGAAATAAGAAATACTTTTATATTCTATTTTTAAATTTCATATTTTGTTTTTTTTTGTTTATAATAGCAAAAATAAAATATATATATATATATCTTATATAATCCCAAAGTTATTAGATAATCATAAAAATATTAAATCCTTTTTTTTTATTTTTTAATTTAAAAATATTCCATTTGTTTAATATTTAATAAATCGAAAATTATTGATAATCATAAAAATAAGGATGTGCTGTTTTGTTATCTTTTTTCTTACTTTCTTTAATATGACTCCCTATAATTATAAAATCAAAAGATACCCTTCATTTCTTTTTTCCTTTTTTTATTTTTCTAACTCTAAGAAACTCTAGGATCATATATAATAACAAAATGAAAAAAAAAAAAAATCCTTTTTTGTTCTCTTCTAAGTAATTACAAAAATAAAAAAAATTGCAAATATAATTCTTGTTTATTTTTTTCTTATTTTATTTTTTTTCTTTTTTTTTTTTTTTTAATATTTCAAATTCACGTGAATTAGGAAATGTCAATCAAAAATTTCTTGAAGTTTTTAGTATGAAAAAAAAAAAAAAAAAAAAAAAAAAAAAAGAAAGCAGAAATCTGTTTACATTTTTCAAATATACACGCGTCATCTCGTGCATAAGTATCTATATGGTATGGTTTGTATGGTTAAAAAAAAATCAAAACAAACGAATAAAGACGATTATGGCAAATTAATGAGACGTAAGAATTCCGTAGGCGTGTTATGATTATATGATAGAAATTTATAGTCGACTATAAAACTTACGGATGTGAATGAGTTATGGTGTCTCGTAAAAGCCAGGTGGTATGCACACGAAAGATTTTGTCTGACATAAGTGTGACGGACCATCGTCGTCATACTGATTAACGTCAAAAAAAAAAAAAAAAAAAAAAAAAAAAAAAAAAAAAAAAAAAAAAAAAAAAAAAAAAAAAGTAAGAAAAATTATTCCTATGACATTTTAAATAACTGATCGCCATTTATCCGCTTGACAAAACGTGTTTACGCTTGCGTCTATGCTTTCATGGTAAAATAAAATTATGTAAATGACTTACAATCATATTTCCATATACTAATAATTAACTACGAGTATATATATATATATATATTTACAAATAATATGATTACAAATTTAGATCATATTACTAATTCTATTAGAATTGATTTTTATTATTCCACTTTTAAGATAAAACATTCATATATTATTTTTGTTTTTTTTTTTGTTTCTTTTTTTTTTTTTTTTTTTTTTAAATTTATTATAAAAACATGTACAATTTGTTAACCCGATCGATTGATTTTTTAATAAATATAAAATTTAATTTTTAACGCAAATATATAAATATTAAAAAAATTTCTATTTTCTAATATATTATTATATTGAATTTAATATCAAACTCCTTTAAATTATTTATTTGAATTGCATATTATATTGCATATGGGAATTAACACGTGCACACATATACACACACGCGCGCGCGCGCGCGCGCAAGCATGTACACGTACACATATACGTATATACACAGAGAGATACTTTGAAATACTAAAATATGTGAAATGATTTGGACGTATTTGACGGCTCTTTTACGTTAAGAAAATTCTGTACAATTGAGAAAGCGAAAGAAGAAATACGACCGGTTGCTTCCTCATTGTTGCTGTTAAGCAACTAATTGTTAAATGCGAATTGCAGCATTCTCTATGGTCATTCTTCGCTCATTTTACTATCCCTCGTTGGCTCACGGACTTGCGTAAGCGATAGCACCTTTCCATACCGAATAGACATTCCTATAGATATTATATGTAATATATGTATATACATATATATATATATATATATATATATATATAACGTAACTACGTACTAATCATATAAATGTAAATTATGTAAATCATATATATATTATGCATATATATATATATATATATATATATATATATATATGCATAATTCTACACATAGAAACAATCACATAAATTATAGATAAAGCATAGCTATATTTCATGGATATAAAATTAACAAAAGTAATGCACACGCGAAATAGAAATACCTATCTACAAAAAGAATATATATATATATATATTATAAGTTCTGTTCCGTAATAAGTTATTAAATAGTTTTCTCGATAAATGGACCGATAATTGATTAAGAAAATAAAGAAGTAGAAGATCTAAAAAAAAAAAAAAATCATTCTTTCTCTCTCTTAGTAAATATAATATTTACATTTATATATCTTACTACGTATATAAATATGTATTTATAACAAAATTAAATTACGTCATGCAGTTTGAAGTTACAAACATAGGGTAAAATAAGAAAAAAAAAAAAAATAATAATAATAATAATAATAATAATAATAATAATAATAATAAAAATAAATAAATAAATAAAAGGAGAAAAAAAAGATTAAACTAAAAGGATAAAAAAAAGAAAAAAAATATAAAGGAAAATAAATTAATTAAAAATATAAATACAAACCAAAATACATACATACGCATAATATATATTTATACACATATTTATATATATATATATATATATATATATATATATATATATATATATATATATATATATATAGTTTTGTATGATAAAAGGGGAATGCATAATCCTTGTCTGTGTAGAAACTAACACGGAAAATTCAAAGCAAGCATTTACCCATGACGCAAGCGACGCGAGCATCGGAGTTGTTGTAAAGCAGGGATTCTACGATGGCATAAACGGAAGAAGGGAAAGAGAGAGATAGCACCCTGTACTATTACAGCGAGGAGAAAGAGAGAGAGAGAGGGAGAAAGAGATAGAGAGGAAGGAAGATAGGTTAGAGGCATTAGGGTGGGGAGAGAGAGGAACGGCGGGAAGGAAGATCTTCCTGCGCAGGAAAGAGGGTGTCTCGACTAAAATAGCCACCACCATAGATATAGCCATCCCACAAATACCTACTTCTCCGTTTAAATCTCCTAAGGTTTAACCTTCGAAAATCCATTTAAGTTTTAAGGGTAAGTCCAAGCACCCATTTCTCTTCTATACCTTTTGCTTTCTCTTTTTCTCTCACTCTCTCTCTCTCTCTCTCTCTCTCTCTCTCTCTCTCTCTCTCTCTATTTCTTCTCGCTTTTCCCTCTTTCTCTCTCTTTGTGTATGTGTATGTGTATTTTTCTTACTCATTGAAAAACACGATTATAGGCATCAAAGGCGCACATTCATTTTATTCTAGATCGAAAACCCAGAGCCGAGACCTTTAAACATTTTTCAACCTTCGATCCACCTGAGAGAATTTTAACAATAATGTATGATAATTGACGATGAACTCTATACTATCCTACATCGCTCATGAACAATGTATATTTTTGTATCCTTTTTTTCTGTTTTCTTTTTCTTTTTTTTCGAAAAGTTACAACGTTTTAATTAATTCTTTCTCTTGTTTCTTTCACTTCGTATACCTACATGATTTTATTTATTTTATTATATGTGAAAACATATGTTAAAGGAAAAAGAAGAAGATAATAATGATAATAATGAATTTTAACGGATTAGAAAAAAATTGATAGATGATATAAATTTTCTTGTTCTATTTGTATTAATAAATATAACGTCTATATATATATATATAAAACAAGTTTGTATATAACATATAATTATATATAATAAGGATACTATTGATAATTTGATAATTTTAAAAAGAAATTAATAAGAAAATGGATCTTTATGATGTATGTGACAAAATTTAGAATATATTTGAAAATTTGAAAACATCTTCGACAGAATCTTTTTCAAAACGTCGATACGAATTACGTATGTATTATTTTTAAATGATATTATTTTTAACGATTTCTTTAAATAACCTTTTTAAAAATTCTTGAAATACTCTGTCAGAAATAAAAAATATTTATATTTCGAAAAAGGAAGAATTATCGAAGCTACGTTTATTATGACCTTTTGTCGCCCTTAGGGATAATAGAATACGACACCAAAGTTTAACCATTTATTTCTGAAACACCCTGTTATATGTTGTAACCGTATAATTTAGAAAAAGAAAAAAAAAAGAAAAAAAAAAAGAAAAAGAAAGAATATAGACACTTATATTTTTTTTTACGTATATTTTACGTTTCATTTCATTTCATCGATAAAAATTTAATTATCACTATCACGCTTACGAAAGTTTTTATATTTTTGTTTAAATATAAGTTTTATAATTGGTACGGTATAATTATACTAGTGAAAGTAATAATATTACTTTCACATCACTTAGATTTTTTCTTTTCTTTCTTTCTTTTTTTACAAATTCGACGAAAAAATTGTATCATTGAAATTGTTAATTGATCTTCATTTCTAACGTAAAAATCATAAAAAATATCTGTTCGCATATATACGTATATACGTATACGTCGCACATGTCTTTTAATACAAATTTAATCCTGCATCAACATCGATTAGAAAGTAATATATAACTTTACATCACTTTATGCTTATTTATTATCTTCACTATTCGCCGTATTATTTATCATTGTAACTGCTTGTTATTGGATTTTTTGTTATATAGGCGGTTCAAAATTGACATTGGAACCTAGCAATATTAATCCTCGTCAATATAAAATAATAGATAATAAGAAGAAAAAAAAAAAAAGAAAAAAGAAAAGAAAAACGAAACAATAGAAAAGAAAAGAAAAAAAAAAGGATAGAAACATTTTTAAATAACATTAATATCCATCAATGTTAATTCACGTCGAATTATAAATAATAAATAATATCTCCTGTCAATGAAATAAAAAATAAAATGAAACAAAGAAATGGATAAAAAAGATTTTCGACGAATATTAAAAAAAATCTTACAACTCACGAGTCTCCTCTTTTTTCTTCCTTTTCTTAATTTTTCTCTCTTTTATTTTTCTTTCCCACCCCAACCTTTTTTTTTTTTTTTTTATTTCTTTTCTATCGTCGATCATCATACCTAAGAGAGAGCAATTTTGGATATGCGGTTTTCGAGTGACGTAATAGAATAAACCGAAACGTTTGTCCCGATGCAAAATACAATTGGTACGGACGTTTGAGGTTTATGAATTCGCGTAAGAGAGAGAGAGAGAGAGAGAGAGAGAGAGAGAGAGAGAGAGAGAGAGAGAAAGAAGAGGAATGAAAGAAAGAGGGAGAGAGAGCCAGGGAGAAAGAGAAAGAGAAAGAGAAAGAGAGAGATCGAGATAGAGATAAAGAGAAAGAAAGAGAAAGAGAGATACAGAGAGAGAGATAGAGATCGAGATAGAGATAGAGATAAAGAGAAAGAAAAAGAGAGAGAAAGAGAGAGAGAGAGAGAGAGAGAAGGAGTGAGATAAAAAGGGAGAGAGAGAGAGAGAGAGAGAGAGAGAGAAAGAGAAGGAGAAAGAAAGAAAGAAAGAAAGAAAGAGAAAGAAAGAGAGAGAACGATAAAAACGGCTATTACGGAAAAGGGATTACGGATGCATTGAAATTCTATGGCGTTCGAGCGAAGTGCTCGTTAAATGGAAACGTAAGAGAGTTAAGTAGCGTAATGCGGGACTGGTCCGGCATCGGTACCCGGGTTCATCGCCCACTTTCACCGACCTCGATCGTCTCTCTTTCTTTTATATATATATATATATATATATATATATATATATATATATATATATATTCTTTTTCCTTTTCTCTTTCTCTCTCTCTCTATTTCTCACGAAATTACTAATACTTTTTTACACAATCGAAATAATCATTTATTTTCTTCCCGAATATCGTGCGCGTAACGCGCCCGGTATTCTTTTAGTTCTCGCGAAATCGACTGTGACAAATCGAAAACCGTCATGATTCGCGGTCATTGCCACGGTAACGTAGATCTTACGAAATAAAATTCTGCCTTTGTAGCGTTCATGAAAGTATAAAGCGTAAACTTCGATTACGACGAATAAATATATCTCGTTTATTCTTGGCTATTCTGTTATCTCACTCTCTCACTCTCTCTCTCTCTCTCTCTCTCTCTCTCTCTCTCTCTCTCTTTCTATTTATCTCTCTATCTTTATCTCTTTTTCTATTACATCCGTTATAGTTTATCGCACATAGAAATAGTCTTTAACGAGATGATTACGAGCATTCGATTCGATTCCGTCGATTGCATTTTTTAAAACTGACCGCACAGAGATAACTATGTTACGAAAGTTATGAAATATAATGCATAGAAATCTCTCTCTCTCTCTCTCTCTCTCTCTCTCTCTCTCTCTCTCTCTTTTTCTTTATATATATGTATATGTATATATGGTATAGATAACGAAAAAAGATAATTTACTTTATGTTCATCGTGAATCTTATTAAATGAATTGATTATTTTACAAAATTTCTTTTGTCATATACCTTATCGATAAGAGAAATTATAAGGAAATATTACATAACGACGTATGATTACCATAAATAAATTTCATGAATTAATAAGAAATTTTTACATTTCAACATTTTTATTTCTCATATTAGTTAAATTATAACAATTGATCCTATTATAGAAAATATCGCGATCTCTTTTTCCATTAGTTAATAAAATCAAATAATATTTATCCATATTACGTTATCCAAAATGTACGTCGTATCATATACATGTACATAAATAAATAATTAATTAATCGTTACGATCGGCAATTAACTTCTATCTTATATTTTATATAACGTATTCGACGTTCTCATTTAATCTCCCATCAAACATCCCTTTTTTCGTCCTTTTTTCTTTTTTTTCCTTTTCTTTTCTTTTGTTTTTCTTTTCTTTTTTTTCTTTCTCTATTTCTTTTTCTTTTGTTTCTTTTATCCCATCCTTATCCCCGCCGTAAAATCCCTCGATAAATTCGATTTCGTTTTGTCGTAGGATCGATCCATATATGGATATCGACGCTTCCGCTTCTCATTTGGAGCTTCTTCATCGTTCGTATTGTTAATAAAGCACGAACGCGTGTAATATCGTAACGCGATGGGCTGGCTGGCTGGCTTATCGGCGGAAATTACGGAGATAGCGTGGACGGTTTGATGGATCATCGAAATCCCACTTCCACTTCCATCGCGATGAACGACAAAAGCGAGGGCCCGTTATCGGTCCACTTCCAACGCACTCGCTTATGTGAGGTTAACGACATACGTACGCATATAGTGGGAGGAGAAGGAGAAGGAGGAGGAGGAGGAAGAGGAGGAGGAGGTGTGGTGGAGGAGTTGGTGAAACAGGAGGAGGAGGAGGAGACTCCTCCCGAAGCATGCAGGATGTCCGTAATGCGATAGAAGATGTCGCCAACATATCCTGAACAGTCTGGACGACAGAGAGAGAAAAAGAGAGAGAGAGAGAGAGAGAGAAAGAGAGAGAGAGAGAGAGAGAGATCCAGTTTATTATTACGAGCCCGTCGTCTCTTCATTTATATTTTCTTCTTTTTCTTCTTTTTTTTTTTTCTTTTTCTTTTTATTATTAGCATTGTTCTTCTTCTTCTTCTTCATCTTCCTCTTCTTAATATTA
The DNA here is from genome assembly GCF_910589235.1 of Vespa crabro. Classification (NCBI taxonomy): domain Eukaryota; kingdom Metazoa; phylum Arthropoda; class Insecta; order Hymenoptera; family Vespidae; genus Vespa; species Vespa crabro. Next base: position 1,966,887 of record NC_060972.1, on the reverse strand, counting down.
TTATTATTACTGTTGTTGTTGTTGTTAATAATAATAATAATAATAATAATATTATTATTATTAATATTAATATTATTATTATTATTGTTATTATTATCTTTTTTTTCAAACCGCGATAACTCAATGATTTCAACATAACGATCGTCCGGTATACAAGTTACGTTTCCTTCGTTCATTCATTCGATGATAAAGTAACGACGACGTTGCACTATTTTTTTTTTTCTTTTTTTATTCTTTTTAAATTAAGAACTTTCTTTCTATTTTACTTTATTAATTATTATGTATATATATATATATATATATATATATATATATATATATATATATATGTATATATAAATTAACTCGAACAATAAATTAACTTTCAACGAAAAATCAAGTATTTGATAATGATACTTATTTTCGATAAGAGAGAGAGAGAGAGAGAGAACAGATACACATTGCCCGAGATTTCTCGATGATGTTGTCACACGAAAAAAGAACAAGAGAAAAAAAAGAAAATATAAAAAATAAAAACGATATTATCGACCCTCCGATAATCAAATAAAATTTATAATATATATAATATAAATTCATATACCTATACATACATACATACACACATATATACATATGTATACACGTGTATACACATAAATTCCGACGGTAATCGAAACGGATCGCCCACATACACACACACACACACAAGAAAAAAAAAATAATGATTTCAATAGAACAATTCTTTTCCGTTATAGGAAATTAAAAGAAAGTGACGTGACCGATGATGCAAAAAGGATAGAACGAGTTGGATCGTAACGAGAAAAGAAGGAAAGAAGAAGAAAAGGAAAAAAAGAGAGAAAAGGTGGAAGGAAGGAAGGAAGGAAGGAAGGAAGGAAGGAAGGAAGGAAGGAAGGAAGGAAGGAAATGAAATAAAATGAAAGATATAAGGAAGGAAATAAAAATGGTGGGAGAAAAGTTTGAAGAATATCAATGTGGGTGGTGAGGAATTTGAAGGAAGGAAAAAAGGAAGGAAGCAAAGAAAAAAAAAATAGAAAAGAGAAAACAAGCTAGAATGAAAGGTAAGAAAGGTAAGAAAAGATAGAAAGGGTAGGTAGGTAGGTAGGTAGGTAGGTAGGTGGGTAGGCAATCAGGAAGGAAGGAAGGAAGGATGGATGGATGGAATGAAGGAAGGAAGAGTGTTCAAAGACGAGACACGACGATGCATGCGGTGTAAGTAAGTATGTCGTGGTGAAGCGGTACCACGCGACGGATCCTCTGTCATAATATGTAGTTTCACAATGGCGGCTATCGAGGGCAGAACACCGTTAACTCCTTCGTTACTGGTACCGTGTTACCCAGTGAGTATGTATAAGAGTAAGTAAGAGAGAAAGAGAGAGAGAGAGAGAGAGAGAGAGAGAGAGAGAGAGAGAGAGAGAGAGAGAGAGAGATAAGAAACAGCGGCTTCGTATCTCCCGCAAGAAATCCTTTCGTCTCATCTCGATTATATATCTACCTATCAACATACATGTATATATATATATATATATATATATATCACTCTCGGTTGTCCTCGGTTAATTAAAGAAATTATATCGAATTCGATAAGAGAGAACAAGGACGGCCCTTGTAAAGCAACTTCGTGTAAGCTCAATTCATATAAAATGTACTAGAATCCCATTCGACCGAACTAAAGTTTTATATATACGTATCTTCTCATTTATATATATATAAATATATATATATATATATATATATATATATATATGATGGATATCGGAATTGTTAAATCGACTTGATCATATATCAAAGAACGTCGTTAGATATATCTAATCCAAATTAAGAACAGACATCTTCTCGATCATTATCTTAAAGAGAGATTGCGAATGCACCATTGTTGTCATAGTTATCAAGACTGTCGGATCGTTTAACGTTAATTCTACGTGGATCATCGTCGAGACGTTTCTTTATACATATTTACTTAGACAAATATCGACACACACACACACACACACACACACATGTACACACATACATACACACATGTATATAGAAAGAAAGGGAAAGAAAAAGAGGGGGTGGAGATAGGTTAGATGCAAAACGTACTCACACCTGACGAGCAATCTTGCAGTATTTCTCGGTCTTTATCTAATCCTATCTATTTCTCTCTCTCTCTCTCTCTCTCTCTCTCTCTCTCTCTCTCTCACTTTTTTCTTTCTTGCGTATACGTCGATACGAATCGAAAATTTCGCAAGAAAAGAACACTTGACGGTGGATTTCCTTAGGATCTACCACCACTTTTCGATGATTCACGCGTAACAACGAGTAATTGCGCAAAGAAAAGAACGAAGAAAAACAAGGTCGTCGTTTGGAGAGATATAAAAAAAAGTCGATGTAGTAGTACTTATCTCCTCTGTCGCAATGGGACTCCTTTTTAAACGACGTCATTTCGATAATAATCGTCGCGTTTCAACGTATATATATATACGACATATATATATATATATATATATATATATATATATATATATATATATATGTATATTATATATATATGTTGGATTAGATCATATACCGAGTATTTACTTTATCTTCTATATCGTTCTTGGATAAAAACAAAGAAAAGCCAGACCAGATGATAATGGTTTTAATTGATAATAGATTTCTTATTTAGTAATTTTAATACATATATATATATATATATATATATATATATATATATATATATATTTCGTAACTGGAGTAAATATAAATTAACTGTATTATACATATGTAATTTTAAATAATCACAGAAATATATTTGCAAACTTTTCTTATTATAGCTATGAATATTATAATTAATTTATATATATATATATTTATTCCATAAAAATATTTTCAATATCTTAATAATAATCCTAAAGCGTATTGCAAACGATTTATTCAATGATCTTAAGAGAAGAGAATTGGCGACAAAATAAATGATGACTATTCGATAACGTAACTCAACGAATGACATAAACAACAATTTTTTCGATCTGTTAATTAGTACATGAGAGATATAATTTGTTCTTTTTTCTTTTTTTTTCTTTGTCTTTTTTTCTTTGAGTAATTAAAAGAAACAAAAGGACATGATATGAAAGGTCCACGGAAATGAATAATAAAAATAATAATAATGAGAAAAAAGAAAAAAAGAAAGAAAAAGAAAAAGAAGGGGTGTGGGATAACGGTGATGCTCGCCCTACTCCCTCCCCTCCTTTTTTTTTTCTTTTTTACCTGTTACGTAATAGTAACGAAAAAAAAAAAAAAGAAAGAAAGAAAAAAAGGAAGAAAGAAAGAGAAAAACGTAACCCGAGTCGCTCTATATCGTAAGGTTCTAAATTACACCCGCATATTATTTTCCATCGCAACGGAGACATTTCGCGTTGTTCCGCACAATGCCATTTATGAACAGTGCACAATGTATATACATACATATATAGATATATATATATATATATATACACACAGATATATATATACACGGTTACACGCGTCCGACATAAAGAATACAATGGTGAGGAAGAGTGTAGGAGGAAGGAGGGATGGAGCAGAGGAAAACTGAAGGGGGACACGGATGGAGGTGAATGTTTGAAGTGAATGGTGATCGAAGGTGGCAGGAAATCGATTTAAAAAAAAAAAAAAAGAAAAAGAAAAAAAAATGAAAAGAAAAAAAAAATTAGAACCGCTAAATCTTCTTTTTCTTTTCTTGCAAGAACGGATTCTTAATACTCGTCGACCCAAAAAAAAAAAGAAAAAAAAAAAAAGAAAAAACCCCTCCTATTTTTCGATCTGTCGTGGTTCATTATGGAACGGTAAAGGAGGGAGAAAAGAGGGTAAGAAGAAAAAGAGAAAGACAGAGAAAATGTGTGTGTGTGTGTGTGTGAGAGAGAGAGAGAGAAAGGGGGTTAGTTTTTTTTTTTTTCCTTTCTTTTTATCCGTAGTTGACCTCGATCTCTCGATCTATCTATCGATCTTCCATTATACGCGCATAAATCCATACCTCACCCTCTCAGTTTCCATTCATCCCTATACGAGGTTGTATTTTTTGGAAAGGGAACTTCTTTACTACGCGCTAAGAAAGAAAATATTTCAGGTTGCTCCATTATTTCCCTATCGTCCTATTTCTTTCTAACGGTAAAAAAAAAAAGAAAAGAAAAAGAAACGATAACGTTTCCATTGATGTAAAATTATTTATAAGAAATTCACGTCTTATTATATCTATTTGGGATCGTCGATAAATAATACACGGATAAGGTGTATGCATTGTTCGCTTTTTTTTTCTCTTTTTTATTTTATTTTTCTTTTTCTTTTTTTTTAATTTTTTTTATCCTTTTTTTATTTTTTTTTTTTTTTTTTTTTTTTTTTTTTTTTTTTTTTTTTATGTAATCATGTAACACCACCATGTACTAACATGATCAGATCGATTTGAGTTTCGTATCTTCAAATTTGTCACTCGTATCGACGATAGATTTGTGTCATCGATTAGTTTACCTCCCTTCCTCACTCACTCCCTCCTCCCATCTACCAATTCATATTCATATCAAACGTGAATTTTTAAGATAACATGACACACGAATAAATAATTTTATTCTTCGAATTATTTAATCAAAAATAAAAAAAAATCGAGTCTATCTCTCTCTAAATAAAGAAAAAGGAGAAGAGAGAGAGAGAGAGAGAGAGAGAGAGAGAAGGATCAAGAAGGGCAATGAAAAAGGAGCAAAAAAAAAAGAGAGAAAAAAAAAAGAAGAAAAATAATTATCGCGACGATCGAAAAGGACTGAGGGAAAAAAAAAAAAAGGAAGACGAATGATCTTTGGATCGTTCCATCGATCGAAACTCCATACATTTACCTAATCGTATCGCGTTAAAACCCGAATAATCTGCAACAGCTGCTGGCAGACACTTAAAAGTTAGAAGCTATTTATAGTAGCAGCAATCTGGTCATTTATTCTTCGTTACCAGATAATCTCATTTCCGACGAAAAGCTAACATACTCTCGTCGTACTCTGACATCTTGTTTCCTCTGAGGCCAACGACCGACCGACCGACCGACGACCGGTCGCCGATCGTAATGAAAGACTACTACGATCAACCCTCCCACGATCTCTTACATTTATTTTCATTTTTCAATTCTTTCTTTCTTCAATTTTTCTCCCTTCAATATATAATAATATTAAGAATGAAAATTTTTTTTTTGGAAGAAAATTTCGAATTTTCTAACGACACTGATCTAACGAACGAATATCCATTAATCTTCATTATCTTTTTATTATCGACTAAGATAAAATCGCTAATTGACGATATTTACGATAATTAAAAAAAAAAAAAAAAAGAAGAAAGGGGAAAGAAGGAAAAGAAAGAAAGAAATATCGAAAAAGTTCAATCGAATACTACGAAATAAATATAGATACTTATAAACATATTTCACGAACTCGTTCTAATATCAATAAAATTATATTACGAATATAAGATTTTAATTGGTTATATATTGATCGACAAGAGAAATTTATTAATTTGAGAAATATTGAAATGATATTTTGTATTTTAAGGATAACTTATTTAGATATATGAAATATTAACAGCTAGAAAGGATGCCACATCGATATTCCGATTCTAGGATTTCTAAGACCTACTTATCGTCTTTCCTCTTTTACGGATATTTGCCCTTTATTACATAAACGTTATCTCTATTAATATCATGGATAAAAAAGAAAAAAAAAGAAGAAAAAAAAAAACAGAGAGAACTCGCATTAAACTGAGACTGTTTCAATATTAATCGTTGAAACTCAAAAGTACAATAACCGTATTAAAGTTAACGTGAACGTCTTATAATAAATTTTTCAATATATTCTATCTTTCATTAATAAAAATATTTAGGATATGTATATATATATATAATATTATGTAATGTATACTCAATTATAGTACACACTCTATACGTAAAAAAAAAATATATATATATATACATAGAATGTTCTAATAAAAAGTATCTAACAAAATTATTTTGAAATGTAATAATTTTTTTCGAAAAACCTTGAAACTATACAATTTTGTTTTCAAGGAAAGCTAAAAAGAATCCTTTGACGTTAATCCTCTGATTCTAAATCCTCTAAATCAAAATCTTATGAAACATCGATGGATCAAATAGTATGTCATTGGAAAGATTTTTTTTAATTCACTTTACGATGATCCTATATTTCCTTTTTTTTTTTTTCTTTTTTTTTTTCTTTTCTTTTAAATAAATTTTCATCTCAACGAAGTCTTCGACAGTTAAGCATTTCGAAGTTACAGATTGAAAACAACTTTTATTTTATATTAAATATAAAATAATATTTATTCACCATATGAGGGATGACAAAGTTTTTACGCCGAATGTTTACGTCGAAAGTTCTGCAATATAATCCGACGAATGTATGGAGCTAAAAGAAAATTTATTGATCCCATTTATTTCTATCGAAATAATTTAACCGGAAAGTCGTAATTTGATTTACTTATTGAGTTTAAATTTAATCATTGATCGTAGAAATCATTCAAACTAATCTGAACTAATCGAATGAATCTGATAGATTGTAGAACGTTCAATGTACCAATCAACAACAAAAAACTTTATTATAGTATTCGAGAGAGGCAATAACACATTAATAAAATAAGAACTCTTTACAATCTGAGATTCGAAAAGTATTTGGATGAAAATTAAAGAAAAAGAAAAAAAAAAGAAAAAAAAAAAGAAAAGAAAAACAAAAAGAAAAAATAATAGCATCGTAAAGTGTATTAAATTAGCATTAAGATAATGTTACAATTAGAATACTTAGAACTGACATTTAAGATTTTTATTATGAATTTTTGTTTAAATAAATAAAATTAAAAAAAATATCAAATTTAATTAATTGTGGCGTTTAACGTAATGTGAAATTTTCTTCAAGGGTTCAATGAAAATATTCAAATAAATAATCCGGGGATAAGAATTTTTCCATGGCAAAGATTTATATCGAATCATTACCTTCACTCCTCGCCCACCTCCCCCGAAATCAAAAAGAAAGATAAAGATCAAAGGAACGAAGGAAGGAAAGGAGCTTGAAAGAGAGATCGATTTTTTTTTTTTCTTTTTTTTTTCGTTTTTTTCTTTTTTTTTTCCTTTTTTTTTTTTTTTTTTTTTTTTTTTTTTTTTTTTTCAATCCCACGTTTTATCCGCGTTTCAAGGATACAGTTATATCTTTGGAACTTGGGATTGCCGTTGACCGTGGGGATCTTTCTACGCTACGTTTCATTATTTATATATTATTAACGTGTTTCTCGAGTTTCCAAAGGTGCATGTAATGCAAAAGAGGAAGAACAGAAAGGGGGCGGACAACCTTCCAACGATGTTTTTTTTCCTTCTTCTTTTTTTTTTTTTTTTTCCTTTTTTTTTACAACCAGGAGATATCGATCGTCGAGAGAGAGAGAGAGAGAGAGAGAGAAAGAGAGGGAGGGAGGGAGGGAGGGAGAAAAAGAGAAAGAGAGAAGAACGGATGCAGGCACCTTACCCGTGCCCAATATGCCCAACTAACCTTGAGGGCCTTTACCCTAGCGAGAGCGACGTGGTCGACCGTGATCACTGACCTCCAAGGTCACTTTTGTCGCACACAATATAGAATGTCATCCGGGCGGCTCTACGATCTCGTTGCACTGGAAAGATTTTCTCTCTCTCTCTCTCACTCTTTCTCTTTCTCTCACTCTTTGATTCCTTCTTTCTCTTTTCACACACATATTCTCGGCTCTTCTTTGTCGATGATTCAGCGTCGAGTAACTCCGATGATAATGAAAAAAAGAGAGAAGAAATGATGACCGACGTAGACGATAATGACGATGACGAGGAGACTATGATGACCGATAATCATTTTTGCCAAACTTTACGTATTTTCTGAATTTTACGTGAAATCTTTGGCCTTTTTACGAAGTTCCCCGAAGATTCTCGAAAATTGTTGATAATTGATTTCCGATGATACCCGAAAAATTGTCGAAGATTATCATTGGAAATCTTTGGCCATTACTATCGTTGTCGGTGTCGTTGACCGTCGTCATTGTCGTCGTTGATTCTCTTTTAGGTCTTCGTCGTTGTTATCGTCGTCATCATCGGTCATCGTCATCGTCGATCATCGTCGAGATTGTAGGCAAATCGATAGCTTACAATGTTAAATACAAATGAGAACGAAGGATTCTAGCGGTTTTACGATTTCGTTGCATCCAAAAGATTCTCTCTCTCTCTCTCTCTCTCTCTCTTTCTTTTTGGTTCTTTCTTTCTCTTTTGCACACATATTCTCGGCTCTTCTTTGTCGATGATTCAGCGCCGAGTAACTCCAATGATGACAAAGAAAAGAGAGAAGAGAATATGACGAGTGTCTTCTATCTCTTCTCGATGATTCAAAAGCGATGACCAAAGCGTCAGCGTCCAATTGCTTTTAAATCATACAAGATAGATAGATAGAGAGAGAGAGAGAGAAAGAGAAAGAGACAAGTTCTCACGTCGTTAGATACACCAATGAAAAAATAAAGAAAAAAAATTAAAGAAGTAAGAGAAGAGAAAGAACGATACGATCGTAATCGATTCGTCATAGATCGTCAGACCGAAGGAGTAAAAGAGAGGGAAAGAAGGAGAGAGAGAGAGAGAGAGAGAGAGGGAGATTACATGAATGAGAATCTATTACAAATGGAGACGTTAGAGGAAGAAAAGTTAGCAAATATAAGCATGATGATCATGACTTCGACAACTACGGTAATAATTATGATGTTGATGATGTTGATGATGATGGCGATTATAATGATAATGATAATGATAATGATAATGATAATGATAATGATAATGATAATGATAATGACTGATCGTTCGAAAACGAGCACGTTGTTTTTCCAAGAGAATATTATAGCAATATATACATATATGTATGCATATATATATATATATATATATATATATATATGTATGTATTTATATATACAAGACTGAAGCACTTTGCGTTATTTTCATCACAGGAACGTTGCGAAACTCCTTTGGCATTGATTACCGTTTCCTCGAACCGAGAGAAAAAAATAAGAATTTCCGATCATGGCTGAGTTATAGGGTGATCGGAAAAAGGAATTTTACTTGTGTGACATAAAAAATAATGTAGATAAATAAAAATATAAGAAGATCAAAGATATATTATTATATTGGGTATACAAGTATATATACATATATTTATATGTAAATATATATATATATATATATACATATATATATTTTATATATCCTTTTACATTGTATTATATTGTATTAGATTTATATTTTTACATAAATAGATATTAATACGTCTACAAATAATTAACGTCTAAAATTAATTAATTAAATAATTATAATATATATAAACGTGTAGATATTTTCGAAATTAATTGTTAATCTTTCTATTAAAAAATATTTCACATTTAGTAAGGCGTAGACAATTTTTTTTTCAACATATTGTATAAAAAAAATTTGATTTTTTGTTTTACGAAGAAGAGAGGGTTTCGCGTAAAAGAAAAAAGAAAAAAAGAGAAAAAGATAAAAGAAAAGAAAAAGAAAAAGAGCAAAAAAGAAAATTATATAAATTTTACAATAGTACGCATTAAACTACATATATAGAATTAACTCTATGCGATGTATTAGTAGGAACAAACAACACCTGGGCAAGTATCTATTTGTAAATAGGAAAAGGGGGGAAAAAGAGGTGGTAGGGGAAGAGGAAGAAGAGGTGGGTTGCTTTCTCTCATAGTGCTCTCACCTAGGATTTCCTAGCTCGTTGGCACGTGATCTTGGCTCTATACGTCCTGCGGTTACGCGTAGAGTTACGTGCGTGATATGCTAGCGTGACAGCTAACCCGACTTTGCTCCTCAAGCTATCTCTTTTTTCTACGAATATAAAAAAAAAAAAAAAATTACTAACTGGTACTATGTAATAGTAAAG
>NC_060972.1:1934434-1951934 GCF_910589235.1 Vespa crabro | reverse complement strand
GTATGAAAAAAAAAAAAGAAGTAAAGAAGTTTTTAACTAAATTAACTTCGATTATTATAAGTTGATAAAAATCGAAAAAAAAAAATGTACGATCATATAATATAACGATATTAATTGTAAAGTGTAACGATAAAAAAAGAAATGAAAGAACACAAGAATATTATGTGTTATTAAAATACTTTTAATAAATTTCTAAATAATATTATATCTATAAATTCCACTGTAATGTACGAATTTTTATTATAAATTTGCATTTTATTATAATTTTTAATTATATTACAAATTTGAAATTATATATTAGTAAAAAAGTTGAATCATTTGTGAAAAATTTGTCGTCATCATACGATGACGATGATAATGTATTATATTATATAAATTTTATTCTTAAAATGAAACATATTTTAAAAAAGAGGGTGGACGGGGGTTGTGGTGTTCGGGAAAAGAACGTTCGTGAATTTTTTAAATTCTCCTTGTAGATTATAAATTATAATATACACACACACACACAAACACACACACACACATATATATATATATATATATATAAATAATAAATATATAATGTAATATAGGTAGTTAATAAATTATGTAGTAAATGTATGAAATAATATAGACGTTTATAATATATATATAATAAATAAATAAATAAATATACATATATATATACATATATGAATTATAATATTAACAATAATTTGTTTGTTCGTGAAAAAAGTATATATACACACACACATATACCTATATATATATATATATATATATATATATATGCATTAAAAAGAAAATAAAAAATAAAAAGATATATACAGAGAGAGAGAGAGAGAGAGAGAGAGAGAGAGAGAGAGAGAGAGGAAGAGAGAGAGAAACGATAAACAAAATAAATTTATTTACGAGGAAGAAAAAGAAAAACACGTTATGTCAAGAAAGAAATAATAACATCAATGTGTATTTAATACAGATTAGATTGAATCGTGGTCGTGACGATTTCGTGCAACTTTACATCATCGATCCTCAACGTTGTTTTTCTTCTTTCTTTTTTATCGTCCCTTTTGCGCATCTTTCAAACTCCATACATGGGTTCCATCACGTAGTTGCAACATTATCGTTCCCATGACCCGTGCCGAATGAAATAACCTCCGTTATGATAATTCCTTATCGTTGTCCGATAATGCATTATCGGTGTTCAACGGTATTACAACAATTTAACAATTACAATCGAATCGAGGGGAAAGGAGAGAGAGAGAGAGAGAGAGAGAGAGAGAGAGAGAGAGAGAGAGGAATGAGTTTTAATCTACAGTTTCGCGAACAAAATATTTATAGTCTACACCGCAAAAATGTTCTCTCGATCGCGACATTTCATATTTGAGCATAAGCAAATATTAACGTTGCGTTAATCGCTTTTTCTTTCTTTTTTGTTTTCTTTTTTTGTATCTTTTTTTTTTCTTTTTTCATCGCCGACTGCTACGAATATGTCAATGAGAAATGTGCATTTTAATTATGAAATACATTATACATAAAATTCCGATTAGTTGCGCGTCTATAGTAAATATTAACCGTCACAAATCGATGATCGATCGATTTTCCCCGACGAAATGTTTTAATGCAAAAAAAAAAGAAAAAGAAAAAGAATAAATAAATAAATAAATAAATAAATAAATAAATAAATAAATAATAATAATAATAATAAAGAAAGACGTTTAATCGTTCACTCGAAAGATCTCAAATTGAGTTTTTTGAAAGAGAAAGTAAAAAGAAAAAAAAAAAAAGATACGTAAAAAGAAAAAAGAAAGAGAGAGACAAAGGGAGAAAGAGAAAAGAACCGGGATCATTGAAAAGTGAAAAGATAAACTATTGGGCTCGTTCAAGGTACAATGCTCTAACATAGCAATAATAATAATAATAATAATGACAATGATAACGATAATGATAACTATAATGATGACGACAAAACCGCAGGGCAGTTTGCAACATGTTGTTGCCGATTCCCGAGACCACAAACCCTGCTAACTCTTGAGGATCTCTAAAGGTTTTTGGCCTCGGGTTTACCTTACAAATGACCAGACAAAATATATATATATATATCTGAGGGATAAAATTGTAAAAAATATAAAGCGCTTAGAAAGGAAAGAAATCTTTTAGAGAATTCAAAATAATTAAAAAAAAAAAAATAATCTTTTGAAAATTCAAAAGACTATTAAACTAAACACTATGAAGTATATTTAGAGCATATACTTGTATTGTTCTTTTTTTTTTCTTTTTAGGCCTTTTTTTCTTTTTTTTTTTTTTTTTTGATTGCTCGAACTCACTTCAACGGGATATAAAATTATAACAAGAAATGAAAAAGCAAAAAACGAATCGTAAAAATTCGACTAATTTTCTCTATTTCATTTTATAAACCAACAACGAAACTTTCAGAGATTTTAAGAGAAAGTTTTGGAAAGAAAAAAAGTCATCTCTCCTAATCAATACTATCGTTTGATAAAAGATTTTGACAATGATTCATATAATTGGAAAATAGGAGAAAGTTTTGAATAAAAATGTTAATCGTTTGTCATTGTTTTAAATTAATTTTTTCAAGTGAAATCTTAATCGATGATTTAAATAATTGTTGAATTCTTTTTCCTATGAAAACAAAGAGAAAAACAGAGAAAAAGAAAAGAAGAAAAGAAAAGGAAAAAGGAAGATAAAGAAAAAAGAAAATCCAATAAATACATGAAATTTTCATACGTAAAATTTTAAAGGATCATTCTCTTTGGTATCCAAAAAAAAGTATACGTATACCAATGATGACGTTGATGATAATAATGATAATGATAATGACGATAACAAACAATGACGATAATATCTAGAAAAAATAGATCGGAAAATGAGAATCATAACGATTATATTAATTATAACTAATATATATTATACATTATTATATATATAAAATAATATATTATAATAGAAAACGATATCAAAACAATAACGAATGGAGGATATAGCGAGATAAAAAATATCGACAAGTACTTAAATATACAATATGTTATATTTGTTGTATCTTAACATCCCTTATTACGTTTCGTCCGATGATCAATTTGAAAATAAACGAGTCGAGTAGACAGACACGTACGATTTCAATTATGCGAAGAATTGAATTGGTAGTTGAATTGTACGCTAGCGTGAAAGAATGAATGACCACGATCGTTGACCTTAGTCACTAAAATCAAGGGCTTTTACGTACGGTGCGAACGTTCTCTCTTTCTCTCTCTCTCTCTCTCTCTCTCTCTCTCTCTCTCTCTCTCTCTCTCTCTCTCTATTTCTGTCTCTCTGTATCTCCCTTTCTCTTCAATTCGCTTGCTCGTTCGCGTCGCACATACATATATAATCGACCGCTTCCTTCCTTCCTTCCTTCCTTCCTTTCTCTCTCTCTCTCTCTCTCTCTCTCTCTCTCTATCACGAACGTGCGCGCGCGCGTGCGAGCACAGCAGCAAATCTCAAATGGGTCGACCGGTATACACGCACGTAACGGCTTCGTCTTTTTATCGTACATTTCACCTTTCTACTTTGCAATCAAGCACTTTCATATTGCTTTCACTTGGCCGATGAAAGTACCGTCCGCAAGCTAAGTAGGCTCCCGTCTTTTCTACAGGCTCAGCGAAAAAGAATCTTCCGTACGAAAAGGATCTTAAACTACTTTCCAACGGGGACGATAATATATCTTTCCAAAACGAGAATACAATAATAAGATGATACCGATAAACACGTACTCGTTTTAAGTTTATAAACATAAAAAAGAAAATAATTGTAAAGAATTTGAAAAGTTTAGGGGGTGGGGGGGTGGTGGTGGGGGGCGGGGGGAAAGTCGAAGGTGCCCAGGGAACGAACAAAAAAAAAAAGGGAGGGGGAAAAATTTGTTGCTGTTTAAAACGAACTGTGAAATTTATTTGGAATAAATTATAAAAATAAACACAAAAAAATATATGTATATATATATATATATACATCATTATCGTTATCGTTTATCGTTAAGAATGAAAATATGAAGGAAAAGGAGAAAAATGAAATGACATTTTTATTTTAGACAAGTAGTACGAAAATAATATTTTATCGAGTCTTATATGAATGTTTTATTTTGAGAAGATGCTTCGTTAATTTTGAAACACCCGGTATAGTAACATACCCGCCAACAAACAACGCGCGCTCGATTATACAGCAAAGTCAGCGTTCCGACGACATCTTTGAAATTTGGCGCCTGAGAAAGGCCATTGAACCTTGTCAAAAACCTAACGAGAATTTTTTTTTCCTTTTGTTTTTTTTTTGTTTTTTTTTTTTTTCAAAAGATTACTCGATCTTTATCGTTCGATCGATCGATATGCCGAACGATTATTTGTCTCAGTCTATTACGTTCACAGCGTAACTGTTCCACGGTTCACTAACATTTTCGTTCGAATAAAAATTTTATCGTCAATGTGAATTCATTTAATCCATCCGCGTTTCTATATATATATATATATATATATATATATATATTTTTTTTTTTTTTTTTTTTTTTATTTCTTTTTAAGTCATCGAATCGAAGATATAATATGAAATAACGTCGTTTCAATCTGACGAATGAAAAAAAATGTCAAATCAATATGATCGTGAACTAATGGAACATTCGATTATTGCAATAAATTTTCATCTCAATTTTTCTTTAATTCCTCGAGACAAGTGAATACAATTCTTTGTGAAAAAGAATTTGTCGTAATTCTTTTTATATTAAATTAATTTCAACTGTCGATGATCGTATCGATATATCGAGGTATACCACACTATGTGTATATTTATTGTGAGAAAGAGACAAAAAAAAAGAAAAGAAAAGAAAAGAAAGAAAGCAAGAAAGAAAGATAGATAGAAAGATAGAAACTAAAATACAGAAGGAGTTTTTGTAAAATCTATCATACAGTAAATGTATAATAGGAAATCAAATATTGATCATATATTGATCAGACGTATAAGATATAATAGGAAAAATTAATATGAAAAAAAATGAAAAAAAAAAGAAAAAAGAAAAAAGGAAAGAAAGTAAAAGAAAAAGTATAAAAGCATAATACGAAATTTAAAATAGAAATTTTTTTATTTTTTATAAAAATAATGTTGAAAACAAACATTTCGACTAATTAATAAATCCATTGTTATTATTATTAAAGATGTGAAATAATAATTATTTGAAAGAGCTCCGTTGTCCTGATAATCGGACGAATGAAATTTTTAAATTAACCATATCGGAAAAACAAAAAGAAAAATATTAAAAGAAAACATAGAGAGATAATCTAGAGTGAAACCTAAAATCTTATCGTTAGGAAAAAAAAAAAGAGAAAAAAGAAAAAATAAAACGGTACTCAAACTCGTCGTTATATTGAGAAAACTACATTGCAAACAATTGCGAAAGTAGGACGAAAGTTAAAGATAATACTGAAAAAAAAATACTAATAGAGGATTAAAAATGAAAATAAAACAGATAATTATGAATACTAATAGAGGATTGAAAAGAAAATAAAAAAAAGATAATTAGGAAGCAAATGAAAAAAAAAAAAGCACGAATTATTAATCTTATTTTCATTATCATTATCATCATTATCATCATCATCATCATCATTATTATTATTATTATTATTATTATTATTATTATTATTATTATTATTATTATTATTGCTTTTTAATTACTAACAATTTGAAAATATTAATTTTATTTCAATTATTATTATTATCATTGGGATGAATCATCGGAATTATCTTCGTATAATTAAAATATATCTCATATATAATGTTATATCGGAAAAACAAGAGAAACGACGAAAACAATAAAGAGGAGAAAGAAAAAGAAATGTAGAAAACGTAAATAAAAAAATGTAAATAAAAAGGAAAAGAAAAAGAAAAAAAAAAAAAGAAAAAAGAAGAAGAAGAAGAAGAAGAAGATAATAATGCAATAACGAAGAGTCAAAGACAAAAACTGAAGAATAGAAATTTTGATAGATCTCATCATTTCATTTAATCGATAAATCCAATGGCTATAGTTCTTGTCAAATAAATTGCAATAATATATTTCGAAGATCTAATTAACGCGCATTGCATGAAACACATTGCGAGTAAAAAAAGGGAAAAAAAAAAAAAAGAAGAAAGAAAAAAAATCGACAAAAGACTACATTGATAAGATAAGTTCTCAGCGATCTATTTTTATTATCGTCTCATCTTAAATCTTATTAAGATGTCATTCGGGAGATTGAAAAGTTTCCCGCGGTATTTTGCGTTCACAAGCAAGCTCGATTATAAACGAGAACACGGTAGTAAACTAGCCAATCGACCAACCAACCAGCCAACCAGCCAACCAACCAGCCAATCAGATTTGAGGCATTCGCATGCGCAATCTCGATTACACCTGCATCGTCACTATTACTTTAACAGTTACACTTTCTCCATAAAGTCGCTTCGTAGTTAAGGTGAGAGCAGATTCTAGCTAAGCCAGGGAAAATTGTTATTGTATACCATGGTGATTATTTAAAATATGCACTCTCTCTCTCTCTCTCTCTCTCTCTCTCACTCTTTCTCTCTCTCTTTCTTTCTCTCTCTCTCTCTTTCGCTTTGCTAATGGTCCAACGATCACAAACAAAGTCACGAAACTAGATTTTGTAACGAGATAAATATTAAATATCAGTGCATATAAACATAATTATATATATATATATACATAAGTAAATAAATATGTAGTACATATTAATCCACATACATGCATACATATATATATATATATATATATATATATATATATATCATCTTTTACCGATTCACTTGGATCACAATCGTAATTTCAATCTCGAACGTAAAGAATTCGTGAAGTTACGCACGTGCTACGTCACACTTGACAATGTCGATAATTAGGAAGACTTTGAAGAAATTAATCGATACGTTCGACAAATCGAACAAATCGAATAGAAAATTGATTTTATTTATACGCTTCCTTATCTCTCGTTATATTTTATTTAACGGAGAAAGTTAGAGAAATGGTGAATATATATTCCTACTGTAAAAGTAATATGTATATTTATGTAAGGTAAATAAATTTGAATGGAGTTGACGTTTTAAAAATGGCGCATAAAAATATGTCGAATGGTCTTCTCTTCCTTCTTTTTTCTCCTCTCACCTCACTCTCCCTCCGCCCTCCTCTCTCTCTCTCTCTCTCTCTCTCTCTCTCTCTCACCATTTTCGATCGTTTTCAAATAATTTGACTCGGACGTTCATGACACATATTGCCTTTTTCTTTTTTTCTTTTCTTTTTCTTTCCTTTTTTTTTTTTATCTCTCGTTTTAACAAACGCAACTAATCGCTTGAAAAACAACGAGTCTGCCTTCTTATCTCTTCCTCTCTTTCTCTCTCTTTCTATCTATCTATCTATCTCTCAATTGGTTGTACATGTGTACATATATAACATCCAAAAAGGAGCAAAATGTCTTGCGAACCGGTCGCGGGTAACAGGATTTCGAAACCTCGAAGAAAACCCGCGTTAATCCAGATATCGAGGTCTTACGACGGCCTTGCCAGTTTACCGCCAACGCCAAGAAAGATGGCCGATTAACGAACGATAAATGATATTATAATTTATCTATGTAACATCGTCTACATCGAAATAAGAACGTTTATATATTTTTCTATTTTAAATATTTGGCAATTTTAATTCAAAAAAAAAAGAAAAAACAAAGAAAACGCAATTATTGTCCTCGACGAGGGATGTCAGATTATACGAAAATCTTATGAATAAAGTAAAAACTTGTGCGAAATATAAGGATTATGAAATTGATCTTTTTCTTTTTGTGGAACTTACAAAAAAAAAAAAAAAAAAAAAAAAAAAAAATAAAAAAAGAAAGAAAAATATATTATTAACCAGAGATCATTAAAATTTTAACGAAATTATTTGCGAACGAGAGTATCGTTGCTTCCGGTTATAGCATGTGTTATTCTCCTGGTGTTAGAAATTGATTGTATTATCGTCATAACATATGATTGATAATATAATTATATTTTGAACTCTCTAATCGAGCGATAATTAACGATCTCGGATATATTGGGAAATCTTAACGAATGAAAAGGAAATTATGTGAAATATAAAAAATTGTCATATTTTCTTCAAAAATAATTCTATTGTCGAATTGAAAAAAGAAAAAAGGAAAAAAGAGAGAGAGAGAGAAATAAGAAAAGAAAAGAGAAAATTAATTATTAACAAGAGACATTTAAAATTGCGAACGAAATATTTTCAAACAAAAAAAATAAAGATAAATAATTAAAGAGAGAGAGAGAGAGAGAGAGAGAGAGAGAGAGACAGTCATTGCATCCGGGTGATGTGTCATCTTGGAAAAGGATCATTATCGTCATAACATAATATTGTCTATGTATATGAATATTTTCAGCTGTTCAATTAATGGTCAATCAAAGTGAATACACTGCGATAAACGAGAATGGAAAGGAATACCGATAATAATGAAACATCGTACGTTATTACGATCGTGTTAAGTATCTAAACGCGATTAGAAATCATTTCATAGTATTAGAATGCACATAAGATAGTTTTTTTGTATCGTCAAATGCAATGAAGTTATATACGTCAAATACAAACACATTATCGTTTAAAGTTTATAGTCTTCGATGACAATTGTGTATACTCGACACCGTGCTTAGAAACGCCGATTGACTTTTGTCATCTGATAAACACTCCTCTCGTTTCAAATTTGCTTCTATATGTCATGCACGTACATATATATATATATATATATCGAAAATAATATTCGATGGGTGTTAAAATACTTTCGTGAATTTAAAAACACAAAATTTCTGCCGTCTTTTCAACATTCAATATTTATTTTTTGAACGAGGCGATATAAATTTTCATTCTCAATAATCATATTTATTTTATTATCTTCTCGGAAACGAGAAGATATATTTTTGGAAATCCTTTTGACACTACGTATACAAATTTTTCGTGGAATTTGTTTACATCGCGTATTCGAAATAAAAGACAAATAAAGAAAAAATTTATTATTCCTTTTCGAAGGGAAAAATTTTCATAAATAGATTCGTCACTTAACAAATGCAAAATATTTTACTTTATTCCTTGACGTTCCTCCGCCCACCCCCCCCCCTCTTCGCCCCTCCACTTTCCACTCAGCTGGTCACCCAACGATCTCAAATAAAAAATCGAGCCATACAACAAATTTTTTTTTTTTTTTTAATTAAAAATTTCCATAGATCCATCGAATTTTTACCGATCTAATTTCAATTTAACATAGCTTCTCCCTCATCCCGCCTATTTAGCCTTTCTCACTCTCGCACAAAAAAAAAAACAAAAAAACAAAAAAACAAAAACAAAAAGAAATATATCACAATCAAGAGAGAGTGTTGAAGATATTAAATGTGATTTAATAAATTTATATCTTTAACTCGTCGTAATAGCGACACCATTCAACTGCGAATTCTCGCGGGAATCTCATAGTCATCTAAAAAAAAAAAAAAAGAAAACGTTTAAAGAGAAAGAGAGAGAGAGAGAGAGAGAGAGAGAGAGAGATTTAAAAATAATATTGACATAAATTAAATATCGGCCAGACTTTGACCCTTTATGATAGAAAACAAATCAAAGTAATGTAGAAAGAGAAAAATAAAGAGAGAGAGAGAGAGAGAGAGAGAGAAAGAGAGAGAAAAAAAAAGAGAAAGAAGCAGATAGAGAGAATTTCGATGGGACGAGAAACGCATAATGATCGTGATAATAATGATCATAACGATAAAAGAACAAAGCATCGTGAATCGAATTGATTAAGAATGGCAACTAAGGTCCTTTAACCGTTCGCCTTTGGTGCAAATAATATTCGTGATCGGTCTGAAGGCACACAACCATGCGACGGGCACACCCTGTATGCGGAGGAAACTGCACCGAATGCGGGAGCGAACGAGAGAGAGAGAGAGAGAGAGAGAGAGAGAGAGAGAGAGAGGCAGACAAACGCACACAGAAGATATAGCGACGCAGTGCACGTCCCGAAGTGCGCGTCCTTGAAATTCCAAATCGGCTCACCGTAAATGCGACGTATAGGATCTATGCAAATCAAATTGCCGAAACGCGTCTGAGGAGACTCCGCCAGCACTCGCAAATTATCGTCGCGATGATAATGTCGCTCGACGTAGCTTTAATGTCCTCTCCTCTATCTCTCTCTGTCTGTCTATCTGTCTGTCTGTCTGTCTGTCCGTCCGTCTGTCTGTCCGTCTGTCTCTTTCCCTCTTTCTTTTTCTCTATTTCTCTATTTCTCTCTCCCTCTTCCATTATTTATTTCTGTCATTCCATCTCCCTTTCTCTTTCCATCTGTTAGTCGTGATTAATTAATATTTCAGATTTTTACGAGGATCGAATGTCGTGTGAAGAAAAAAGAAGGAAAAAAAGAGGAAAAAATGAAAAAAAAAAAAAAAAAAAAAAAAGCAAAAAAGAAGAAGAAAGAAAAAGAAAAAGAAAGAAGAAATGTTAAACGTCAATCTTGCCTTATCTTTTTCATCGTGAGAAATCTGATCTGACGTATTTTCGGCAATTCTCCTTTTATCCTCTTATCCTCATCACGATTCGTCGTAATCATTATTATCCGTCCATTAAAATAATCCGTCGTATTTTTCTTTTGGCATTTTTTCTTTCCTTTTTTTTTTCTTCTTTTTTTTTAATTTTTATAACCGCGATTGATTTCTATCTCCTTTTCTTTTTTTTCCTTTGTTTCTTTTCTCTCTCTCTCTCTCTCTCTCTCTCTCTTCGTCGCCTCATTTCCAATCGCGATCAACATATTACATCTTTGCAAATTATAGAACACTGTTTGCTAAACATAAAAGACCGTTAGCATCGTGTAGACGTAACTAATGAATAAAAAAGCACGAGAGAGAGAGAGAGAGAGAGAGAGAGAGAGAGAGAGAGAAGGGGCGGGGGAGAAGGAGAGGGAGAATTCATACGAATAAAAAAAAAAAAAAAAAGAAAAAAGAAGAAAAAAAAAAGCAAAAATAAAAGAAGTTACATACTATACTATACTATATTATCGTAGAATACGTAATATATCGTGTAGAACGTGTTACGCCTGCGAATCGTATCGTTATGGGAGATGCGTCCGGCCTTGCGAACTCGCTATCTTGGATAGATAAAAGGAGAAACGTCGGTAGAGGAAGAGGAAAAGAAGAAGAAGAAGAAGAAGGAAGAGGAGAAGAAGGAGGAAGAGAAGGAGGAGGAGGAGGAGGAAGAGAAGGGACGTGCACCTGCGCAATTTAGACGCGACATTTCCTTGAAAAAAGCATGAAATCGACTATATTACACGGACTACTCCCAACTATTTCTGAATCGCTCACCTTTGCACGAATAATAATAATAATAAAAAAAAAAAAGAGAGAGAGAGAGAGAGAGAGAAAGAGAGAAAGAAAAAAAAGAGAGAAACAAAAATGAATAATTCGAAATCTAGAAAGAGAGAGAGAGAGAGAAAGAGAGAGAGAGTGAGTGAGTGAGTGAGTGAATACATAATATATATAAAGATATTATCTATATTTTATATCATATGTATAAAATATTTAATTGTTAAATAATATTATAAATATAATATACACATATATACACATATATATATATATATATAATACTAATCTACAAATTATTATAATATATTATCATATTACGTAAACAAAAATATATCAATCTATTTAAGAAAAAAAAATCATCGATGACTTTGGATATATATATTAACAAAATGACCTTAAGAGAAAGAGAAAGAGAGATAAATAGAGAGGGAGAGAGAGAAAGGAAAAATAACAACAACAATTTTTATTATCATCGTATACGATTTCAACTTTTAACGATTCAACTTTGCCCTGTAATTTACTCTTCTTTTTCTGTTTTTATTTTCTTTCTTTTTTTTTTTTTTTTTTCTTTTTTTCTTTTTTTCGTATAACGCAATCCGCAGGAAATTTGTATTCGAAGCGTTCAATTTTAAATAAGACAACCCTCTGGATGTGTATACAATATGTACGAGGTATGCATATAAGTATACATAAACAACGGTTCTTTGAGAAATATTATGTAGTAAAAAATGGAATGTAGTTGTAATCGTTCGATATAAAAAAAACAAAAAAGAAAAAAAGAAAAAAGAGTCGTTACAAGTAAAACTGTTAATAATTGGAATGAGACACGCCTGAACACAGCTCTCGTCAATATCATCGGAAAATAATTATTCCGTATGAAATAAAAATTGAGACAATAAGGGAAAAAAAGAAAGAGAGAGAAAGAAAGAGAGAGAGAGAGAGAGAGAGAGAGAGAGAGAGAGAGAGAGAGAGGTTGAGTACATACATAAGTACACATACACACACATATGTACTTATATATCTTCATAACGTTAATTGATATTAAAAATATGAATAACATAAAGAAAATATGTTACAAATCGATCGTGCGGGCAGAAAAGAAAAAAAAAGAAGAAATAAATTACAACTCCCATATTTTCCTCTCTTTTAACTTCATGTTTGTTCATCTATTTATTTATTTACTTATTCCTTCCTTTTTTCCTCTTGTATTTTTATTTATTTCTTTTTTTTTTTTGTTGTCGTCTAGTTTCTTTTTTTCTTTTTTTTTTTTTTTTTTTTTTGTTTATGGCCCCACGTGACGCGCTCATAAATGCAACGAATGCCAATATCAATCGTATTTTTCTTCGATTGTTTGTAAAATCTCACCTGCATAAATATTAAACGTACTTACGTATTTACATTTATACATTCGTATGCACTTAATTTATCATTGTTTTCTTTTATATAATTTTCATTTTTTTTATTACCCTCTTTTTCTTCACACGCATTTACGCAACATCGCTCATAGCCATTAATGATTGAATCATTTCTGAGCTCTGTCTCTGTCTATCTCTCTCTCTCTCTCTCTCTCTCTCTCTCTCTCTCTCTCTCTCTCTCTCTCTCTCTCTCTCTCATATGTTATATTAGACGATAAATAAAATCGATTGCATTAATCTTATTAGAATAGATAATTAAAAAAGAAAAAGAAAAAAAAAGAAGAAAAAAAAGAAAAGAAAAACATTCTTCAAACAGTCAGCCATTTATAAATACATACATATATATATATATATATATATATATATGTATATATATATACACACATACATACATATATACATACATAAGTATGTATTTCGTTTGAATGGGCGAGGTCGGAGCTTAACAAAGTTGCATAAAAAGTGAAGGTGACCGGCGCTGATTCACGAGGGCTGATGCCCTCGTTGTCTGGCGTTTGGTTTACGGAGGGATCGTGAGAGAGGCGAAGAGAAAGAGAGAGAGAGAAAGAAAGAGAGAGAGAGAGAGAGAGAGAGAGAAAGAGATAGAAAGAGAAAGAGGGAGATAGAGAGAGAGGGAAAAAGACAGACAGAGAAAGAGTGAGAAAGAGAGAAGGACGGCCAGCGAACGGACTCTCGTCGTCGCCCAAGTGGCGCTCGAACTCGTCTTCTCTTTGTTTTCTCTCATACGGCCGGCCAATTTTCGAGATTTCGACGATTAAACTGTAACCTTATAAAAGCAATCAACATAAATCATTCCCTTTCTCATTCCCGCGAAATAACAATGTTTTTAGAAAAATATTCTCTGTCTACCATTGAAAAAAAGGTAATCGATTGCCCCGTGTATTCTCACGTCATTTTTTCTTCTTTTTTCTGTTTTTTTTTCTCTTTTTTTTTTTTCTTTTTTTTTTTTTTTGAATAAATTTTTTCGCCATCTGGAAGAAGAGAGAGAGGGAGAGAGAGAGAGAGAGAGAGAACAGTAAGATAGAATATTTTTAAAAACGACGGTAAACGATATAGAGGGAAACGTATCGAAAAATTTGAAAAAAAAAAAAAAGAAGTAATTATAACATAACTAATTGATTAGCTTGTTGCATGTTTTTTCATAATGAAGAAAGAGACAGAGACAGACAGACAGAGAGAGAGAGAGAGAGAGAGAGAGAGAGAGAGAGAAAAGGAGAGACAAACACAGACGTAAGTATCATACGGTATATCACTTCCGAGTATCTTGATTATGAAATTATTTGTCTGACCTTGGCTTCGTAACATATTTGGAGAATGATCATAAGCGTAGATACGTAATACATATAAATATATATATATATATATATATATGATAGTATCTAAGAAGGTAAGTAAATGAGTAAAAAAAAAGAGGGAGAGAGAGAGAGAGAGAGAGAGAGAGCAAAAAAAAGGAAAAACAAAAAAGATATCACAGAGAGAGAGAGAGAGAGAGAGAGAGAGAGAGAGAGAGAGGTAAAAAGAAATAAAAAAGAAAAGAAAAGAAAAAGAAAATGATTAAAAGAGACGAGAGAAAAATAAAAAAGAGAGGGAGAAACAAAAAGATAATACGAGAAGAAATAAATAATCGACGATGAGATCGCAATATAAAACGAAACGCTCGGCGTCGTCGCGCGACGCAATCTAATTGTACGCGTGCCCCGTTCTCGTCGTGCGTTGCCTATCCCCACTCTTATGCTCAACGGTGACGAGGATACGCGACGGCAGCCGATACGATGCGATGCGATGCGATGCGATGCGATGCGATGCAACGGCACCGACGATGAAGGCAACACGATGAAGACAACGACGAAGACAACATGGTATTACTCCTCCTGCATTTATTTGGTGTCTATAATAAATGAGTGGAGAAGATTTGGTGGATGGAGAGACAGGTGTTAAGGGGTGTGGTGAGGTGCTTGAGTTCAGGAGGGTGTTAGCGACAGGGTTGGATGGGTGGGTGGTTGGTTGGTTAGTTCGATGAGAGGGAGAGAGAGAGAGGGGAAAAAGAGTATGAGGAAGGTGGTAGCAGAGGTTAGGGATGGGGATGGGGATGGTGGTGGTGGTGGTAGTGGGGAGAAAGCTACGTAGAAGAAAAGAGTAGCATTCTCTCTCTCTCTCTCTCTCTCTCTCTCTCTCTCTCTGACTTATGTATATGTAGTAGGACGGATTGATAGAGCAAGAGCTCTCTACGAAAGAAGAAAAGTGGTGGAGGTAGCGCATAAACCGGGCATAAACTTTCCCCCACCTTGGAACGTGGTCCTTCCTTCTAACCATCCCCCACCCCCGACGCCTTCGCCACCACCATTGCCACCTCTCCCTCCGTCCCTCCGCCTCTTCCTCTCGACGTCCCTCATCATCGTAGCCCATCTCCTCCTCCCCTTCTTCCATCTACCTACCTCTCCTGCCCATGGTGTCCTCTCCCCCCTCCCCATGCCACTACCATCTCTCTCTCTCTCTCTCTCTCTCTCTCTCCATCGTCGTCACCACATTGCCACGTTTACGTTCACGTATAAACGTTTACAAACTTAAAAGACCCGTGTATATAGAGAATAGAAACGGCTAAAGCGATGGTCCCCTCGTTGTTCACGCTAAGGAGATATATACGTGCCCATACAAATATACATACGCACATATACACACATAATACATCTCACACCACCCATACACCTACCTATCTCTATAACAGAGAGTAGAACGTTTAGTGTGTGTAAAAGAGAGAGAGAGAGAGAGAGAGAGAGAGAGCGAGAAAGAGAGAGAAAGAGAGAAGTGGCAGCACGAGTAGAGTGCGCGCGTAACCCAGCGCACCGTCAGCCTTCTCGCATCGAACTCGAAGCCAGACGACGCGACATTGAGGGCCAAGTCGGCTGGTCTCACGCAGCGCGCACTCAGTTTGCAGTCTGGTAGCGGAGCGAACGGACGTGTACACGTTAGACGCGAGCCGCAACCGTGCTCTCTGACAATACGTATTTCTCTTTCCGAAAGGAATTCTCTCGTAGTCGTGTATATAAGTAGTAATCGTACTTACACTCCTCATTCACGCAGAAAGAGAGAGAGAGAGAGAGAGATAGAGAGAGAGAAAGAGAAAAAAAGAAAAAGAAAGAAAGAAAGAAAAAATTAGAGAAAGAGACAGTCAAGACACCCGAGTTTCGAAGCAGAGTTCAAGTTCATAGTTTGAAGAGAAGATTTTCGTCTTATCGTGTAATCGTGATATATATATATATATATATATATATATATTTTTTTTTTTTTCTTTCGAGATTTCAATCTCGAATTTTTTTTTTTTTTTTTTTTAAATATACATACATACATATGTATATACATATATATTTATGTATGTATTATGTGTGTATATAAATAATCGTGCAGAACAAGAGAGATCAGTGAATCGAACATTTCTTTTGGCCGATCGAGTACGAAAGGATTAAATAATTCTATCGGCATTTGTCGAAAGTGGTGGACCATAAAATACGTTGTTTCTTTTCTTCCCCCCCCCCCTTTTTTTTTGTTTTCTGTTCTTCTGGTTTTTCTCGCACGCACGCCGTACGTCGAATACCAGGCGTTAATTTGTGACGCGGAATTGAACGAGGAAGAAGAAGAAAAAGAAAAAGAAGAAGAAGAAGATAATTGAAGGATTTAAGAAAAAAAATAGAACGATAACGATATTTTTCACGTTATGCCAACGGTGACTTAGAAAGATTTCTACGTAAGAACTTCATCAGGGGTTATCGTCTCGTTCACGAACTTTTTTCAAAAACGAGGAATAGTGAAAAAAGAAAGGACGAGAAAAGAAAGAGAAAGGAAGGAAAAAACAACTCGTGCGTGTAATTCACGCTCACGTATATATATTGAAAAAAAAACTTTGATCGTTCGATCCATCGCTTATCCCATTTTTTAAATTGGACAATATCATCCTCAAGAGAATAAATAATCTTCGACTACGTTTATTGTTCTTCTTCTTGTTGTTCATTATTATTATTATAATTATTATTTTGATTATCTTTACTATCACTACTATTACTATTACTACTACTACTACTACTATTACTACAATAACAACTACTACTATTATCAACGCCACCACCACCACCACCACCACCAACCACTTCTATTATTCGTACGAACGCTTGACGCATATAGAGGCAAAGTGCATCGACCGTTGGACGTGCGATCGTATCCGAAAGAATCTTTCAAAATTGGTGAGTAATTTTCAATATTCTTTTAATTTTAATTTACATTCTCAATGCCATCGTATTTTAAATTTCTAACGAGATACAATTCCCATTTTTCCCATCAATCGCTTTCTTTCGTCTGGGCATTTTTCAAACGATATTGTTTACCTTTTCTTTTTTTTTTTTCCTTTTTTCTTCCTCGATGAACGAAATTAAAATAGGAACGAGAGTATGAAGAGAGATGCAAAAAAAAAAAAAAAATAAGAAAAAAAGAAAAATTAAAAAAAAGAAAAGACGGTAAAGAAAGAGCGACGAAGAACGGCGACGATGAACTCTGAAACGTGGTAAACAACGAGATCGAGACGTTCGATCGATACATCAACGAGAAACGATGTCCCTCCTCCTGTTCGTTCCATTTTCGCGAAGTTCGCGTCTATATGATATCCTTCAAGTGTATGTGTGTGTGTGTGTGTGTGA
>NC_060972.1:1921934-1929434 GCF_910589235.1 Vespa crabro | reverse complement strand
TTCACGTTGGTCGTGTTATGCAACGAAGGTGAATGGTCGAGCATAACAGCTTGCACGTGTCGAAGTCACGTGGCGAGCGCGGACTAACAGCAGCAACAGCAACTGCAAGCAACAGCACCAGCACCAATACTTATGGTACCAGCCAATAACACAAACTCTAACGCTCGCATGCATATATGTATATATATATATATATATATATATATATATATATATATATATATATATGTATGTACACAGCAGACAGACAAATAGATAGATAGACAAACAGACATAAAGACATAAGCGGGAGAAATAGAAAACATAAAAGAAGCGCGCGCGAATTGCGCGATCATACTGCATGTAGTATGTTACTTGAACTAAGGAGACTTGCATCACTATAGAATTATAGCGTTGTGTTATTCATCGTTATCATTATCATCAACGTCATCATTGTCATCGTCGTAGTCGTTATTGTCCTTTTTCAATTTCGATTCAATTCGATTGGAAAATCGAATTGTTTTTTCTTTTCTTTTTATTTTCTTCTTTGCAAATTCATGAAAATGAAAATAAGGGAAAATGCAATCATTTCTTTTACGTATTATCAAACTAACCGCACATAAGATCTGCCCGTGTGTACGTTTCCCCCTCTTCTTTCTTTCTCTCTTTCTCTCTCTCTCTCTCTCTCTCTCTCTCTATGTCTCTGTGTGTGTGTATGTGTTTACGTTAGTTCGTTCGTTCGTGTATTCCTCTTCGAGATTGTAGATTGCAGAGAATGTGTACGAATAGAGAAAGAACCTTGGCTGTCCCTGAAGTCTTTCTCACGTGCGCGTCCTCTTACGTAACATGGAGCATGCACGCTTTCGCGCATCGCTTTTCACGTTATCTCGTCTCACGTGTCGTTCTCGGCCACGCCGAAACTACCTATCAAACAAGCACACACATACATACACACACACATGCACGAACGCACGCATACACACACGTACGTACGTATTATAGATAAATCGTGTCATGTGTGAAAGCCTACCACCCCTCCTCCCCCTCGCCCCCCCCCGACTTTCTTCCCCGAAATCGTGTAAATTTTTCGACGACGTTGAATTCTTCGATTCGATCACATAATAAAGTATCAAAAATTTTCTAATATCATTTATCTCATTATCTCTACTATTGATGTTCTAATTTGAAATGTATGTGTGTGTGTGTGTGTGTGTCTATGCGTGCATGTGCATGTAATTTGATACAAAGGATGTGAGCCACGTGAGTTTTGATTATTGAATATTTTGTTTCTTTTTCCTCTCTCTTTTTTTCTTTTTTTCTTTTTTTCTTTTTTTTTTGCTTTTCCTTTTTTTTCTTTCTCTTCTTCATAATACGATTATAAATATAAAATAAATGTACGTACGTATTGATAATGTTTAATTCATTTCACAAATGCAATATATATATTTTTTTTGTTTTTGTTTCTTTTTTTTTCAAATTATATCTAACATATAAACAAAAATTGTTGTTTATAAGATATAATATTAATTATTATTGACGTCGTTAATATAAATCGTCATGTCGGCAATAATCATCAGACAATAATCGATATTTAATATTCAATAGTTACGTAGATATTATTTTCCCTTCTCAATCTTATACGACGAAAAATATATAATTTATATACGTATGTATTGTACACACACACATGCACACACACACACACACACACACACATATATATATATATATATATATATATATCGACATTACCAAATTTTAATCTTTATTTCTCTTAAATATCTCGTTTTATTTCGAATGCTCGTTACGATCTAATCGGATGCCGCGTGACATAGGTATTATGTAATGTCAAAAGCACGCGTAACATACATACAAACATGGGAGAAATTCTACACACGCTTCTCTCCCTTTGCCGCACTCTTTTCTTTTTAAATCTATCTGTCTCTATTCCACTCATCTCTCTCTTTATCTCCCTACCTCTCTCTCTCTCTCTCTCTCCCTGTGTCTCTCTCTTTCTATCTATCTCTCTCTCTCTCTCTTTCTCTCTTTCTCTCTCTCTCTCTCTCTCTCTCTTTCTCTCTTTTATACGAGTTTGCGCACGCTAGAATGCGGGCCGCGTTTATCCGGGTTCGTCTCTCTTCTTTTTCTTATCATCTCGTTACGGATGCGCGACCGTTACGCGTCCCATTACCCTAAAATACTATAACAGAGTCTCTCCTCGTGTACGTTCGTATGTGTTTGGCATGAATTAAATTTCTCGTTAAAAATAATTTTCTTTCACTGAATCGTTCTAATGTATCTCATCCTCCCTATTCATCTTATCTTTTCTAAAACATCAAACAATCCTAATTTAATACCTGTTGTTAACTCTTTGAATTATAAACATATATATATATATATATATATATATATATATATATATATATATATATATATATATATATATATATACGTCACATGTCAATTTCACTATAATACGAATATATTAGGTCAGTCCAAAAGTTCGTGCGCATTAGTAGCATGTATACCATTTAAAAATTTCATCAAAATGCGCACGAACTTTTGAACTAATCTGATACTTGTCGATTATTAATTTCATCTGAAATATTTCAATGTTTATCTTTAATTTATATATTTAATTCTATTTAATCGTTTGCTCGTTTATAAACACACACACACACACACACACATATATATATATATATATACGTAAAATGTATGTATGTAGGAACGTAATTTCGTTGCTTTTAAGATCTTTTAAAAATTCTTTCGTTAAGGCTTCCTTATTCTTTATAAAAATTCGCCAAATAAAATTATTAATTAATATACATTGACAATGATAAATTTCTTTAATGAATTATTGAAAAATAAAATATACGTTTTTCTTCTTGATCTACCTTTATCTCTCTCTTTCTCTCTCTCTCTCTCTCTCTCTCTCTCTCTCTCTCTCTCTCTCTCTCTAATACCATTCATTATGAGAATTATTGAAAATTATCTAATAATAAATCGACGTTCGAGATAGATCATTGACTATCAATAGAAAAAAAAAAAATCGGAAAAAAAAAAACAAGAAAAAAGAAGAAAAATTTCCATTGAATTTCATTGTCATATAGATATCATGATTCCACCATTAACAGAGATTCAACAACGATTAATATTCTTTATTAATATTCTCTATATTGAATTCGTTATAATATGATGTTTAAGAAAAAGAAAAAAAGAACAGCAAAAAAAGAAAGAAAATATTCGTAGGAATTTCTTTTCTTTTTTTCTTTTTTTTTTCCTTTTTTTTTCGTTTTAATTTTTTTTTACCCCTCGTCATTAGAGATTCAAGTACGTCGAACTTGGACGACGTACGGTAAAATACGTATAGTTAGAATACTTGTATATGTATATATCCTGTGTGTAAAGGTATGTGCACAATGCCGGTTCCTTGATGGTCGTGGTACGTTACGATTGCGGTCAGTATTCACGTAACAGAGCAAGAGCATTGATACCGTTATCGGAGCGACGCAGGCGTTTCGAACCGGTCTCCGATTTCGTTTCCCGCTCATTATGCAATCGGTACGCGATGGCGTGTTGAATGTCTGAAAAAAAAAAAAAATAAAAAATAAAAAAAAACGAAAAAACAAAAAGAAAAAAAAACAAACAAAAAGGATTTGGAAAAGAAAAAAGAAAAATAGCGCGACGAGATACTCGAAAGAAAGGAAGAAACAGAGAGAGAGAGAGAGAGAGAGAGAGAGAGAGAGAGAAAAGAAAAAAGTATTGTACAATCGTCGTTCTTTCGTCGTAACACGAAAACGCTTTAGTTACATGTTATTACAAAGTTCTAAGAGTGAATTTCCTGATAAACGATTACAAATGAGTTCACTGTTAGTAGGACGATTAATCATTCGTTTTTTTTTCTTTCTTTTTTTTTTGTTTTCGAGAAAGAGAAGGAAAAGAAGCAATAGGAAGAAACCAAAGAAATGGTAGTAGGAGAAGAAAAAGATGAGGAGGGCCGGGGAGGGGGAGAACGTTCGCTTGGTTTTCACGTAAACCAAAAACAGAACTTGCAACGAAATCATGTTCTTCGTTGTTTGCTCGGAAAATGATGCAAAAATTCTGCGAAAGTCACGAAGATATATAACGTGTTTCTCGTTTATCCATTATTACGATCTTCTCTTCCGTGAAAATCTCATAACGAAAAGAGAGAGAGAGAGAGAGAGAGAGAAGCAAATGGGCGTACGTGTTTAAAAGTAGCGCGATACCTCCTCTTATAACAGAGATAGAAGATTAAAGATGATTATGTACATTCCGCGAAGTGATACTGTAACTATCGGTATCCGTTGGAACACTGTGTGTGAGTCATTGAAATGACGGCGAGAAAAAGATCGATCACGTTTAATTGTTAATTTTTTGCAAAAAAAAGGCTAAAAGTAAGAAAAAAAGAAAAAGAAAGAAAAAAAAAAAAAGTAACGAAACTATTTAAGGTTATATTCAAAATCGAATTTTCGAATGAACGAACGAAACAACGACGGATTTAAATAGCGAAACTCGTTCTTTTTTTTCTTCTTTTTTTTTTTTAGATATATATATATATATATATGTATATAAAAATCATCGTAAATTTTATCCTCTTATCCTCTTCTTCTTCTTCTTCTTTCTTGTTCCTTGTTCTTTTTTTTTTTTTTATTTCCGTTTCTTTTTTTTTTCGCCTCTCTTATTATAAAGAAGCTCCTATTGACATGATTAACGATGTAACAGCGATCCCGTCTCGTTAATATCGAAAATAATTTGAGAAGAGAACCGAGGGAAAAAAGAAAAAAAGAAGAAAAGAGAGGGAAAAAACAGACACAAATGAGAGAGAGAGAGAGAGAGAGAAAGAGAAAAAAGAGAGAAAAAAGAGAGAGAGAGAGAGAGAATAGTAAAGAATATATCTTCGTTTGTTGTATATATCCGGTGTGATTAAAGGAAATTAGAGGCGAGACAGAGATAGAAACAAAGAAAGAAAGAGAAAGAGAGAAAGAGTGATAGGTGGTGTGGGAGAGAGAGAGAGAGAGAGAGAGAGAGAGAGAAGGGTGAAGCGTGGTTGCACGTTGCCACGTGCGTCTCTCAGCAAAGGATTGCGCAATCGTGAAATGGAGCACGTGCGCGTGACAGCAAGACTCGTGTCCGCACTTTCAACTTCCTTCTTCGAAAAAGTGACAATTCGAATCGCTGATAAGGAACGTGTTTCCTTTTTGTCCCTTTTTATTATCCTTTTCTTTTTCTTTTTTTTTTTTTTTTTTATTCTTCCCTTCCTTACCTCCATAATATTACATGAAATTATATCAGGATCGATGAATTTTTATTCTTCTGAAAAGGAAAAAAAAAAGTCATTAACTTCGTTTCGACTGTTCTTATATTTTTTTTTTTTTTTTTTATTTCTTTCATTCTTTTTTTTTTTGAGTACTCTAATTTTATATATATATATATATGTCCTTTTATATAAGACGATAGATACTAACACATACATTATGTATATCGGAATTAAAACTCGATAAATCGTATCTTTGTATAATATTAATTGATATTTATATAATAATGTATATATATATATATATTTCATTTAATTAAAATTTTAATAAATTAAGAAGTGGAAGAAGGAAAGAAAAGATGAGAAAGAGGAACAAAAAGAAAAAGAAGAAGAAAAAAGGGGAAAGGAAAATAGAAAATGAAAAGAAAAAAGAAAAGAAAAAGAATATTAGACAAAGGAAAGGATTACAGAGTTTCGAAATATTATTGGTAAGCTTCAGGTCAAATGTTCAAATTTTTCGATTGGTCGATTTATTATCGATAGATTTTTCATTTCATTTATAAGAGATATCTATCGGTGTATCGTTGAAAACTAATCATGCCTTTAAATGGAACAAGGCAACATTATATGCATACATAGAGAGAAATCGTTATCTTTTTCCCCCCTCTCCCTCTTTTATATCTCCAAATACATAAGTATACCTATAATATACCTATAAGTATATCTATGTATTTGAAGATATAAAAGAGGGTGAAAGAGAGAGAGAGAGAGAGAGAGAGCCGCTATTATCGTTAGTAATTTTATTATCATCACGACCACAGGACTCACGTTTAATCTCACGGCGTGTAATACGAATTTTATTTTATTTATTTTACATTACGACGTTTCTGATTCTTATCGAGAAACTTTCTTCCTATTCTTTAATTTTCTTTTCTTTTCTTTTATTTTTCTACTTTCTTCTATCTTTGTTTAGACTCGTAAATTATTCATCGTTATAATCGATCTTTCGTTTCTCAAAAATAATTTGACACGTATACATGTACAGTATTGTACATAAAGAAAGAGTGAAAAGGATGAAAGAGAGAGAGAGAGAGAGAGAGAGAAAATGAGAGAGATAAACTAGAGTTACATAATCCTTTTACATTATGGAGTCATTGTACACATACATCTTGCGTAGGTCGTACATAATATGAAAGAAAAAGAGAGAGATAGAGAGACAAAGAGAACGCTCGACGGCTTATGTGTTTTACGACAGAAAGTCTAGCTTCGGAAATGTCGTCTAAACGATTTCCAATATTATTATTGCATATATTTGTATATATATATATATATTATATATATTATATATCGTAGATAATTTAAATCGAGTTTAAATGAAGAATTTTTGTAATGTAGAGAAAAACACTGTCTCGTGTTATAAATCAATCGTATAGAATTAAGAAATTAATGATAATAAAATTATAATCATGTCAAATATAATTTCGAAAGAAAGATACCACTCATTGATTTAGAATTTAGCGCGCTCTAATTTCTTATCATTTTTGTTTCGAGAAATTTGTTTCCCTTTTTCGTTTTTTTTTCTTTTTTTTTTTTTTTTTTTTTTTTTTTTGCTTTTTTTTTTATGTTTATTCGTTCCTTTTTCTTATCTCGTCCTTATCACAAATATAATCTTTTATTTCGAAAAATATAAATCGATCAATAAAAAAAAAGTATACAAAGAGTTAGAAAGTGAAAGAGAAAGAGAGAGAGAAATATGTATATCGATAAAACGTGAGTGAGACAGCTCTGACGAATACGTCACGCGACGGCTTTGACTGCGGCAACGTGTTTCCGCATGCGTCACGCAACTGGCCGCGTGAAAAACCGCCTGGACATACCCTATACGTGTCCTGTGTACTGTGTGACGTTTCGAAGGAAAAAAAGGATGAAAAAAAAAAAAAAAGAGAGAGAGAAAGAAAAAAGGAATCTTGTAGAATGGGAATCGATGAAAATTATTTATTATCGTCGTGTACGATTATGCCAAACGCTTCGTCTTTCTTCAACTTCATTCTGTTACTTTTCTTTTCTTTTTCTTTTTTTCTTTTTTTCTTTTCTATTTTTCATTCTCATTAAAATCCAAAGTACGTGAAATTTCCAACTTCTCAATAAATTATATCGCAGAATGCCGTCCATTGTGATTGACTTTTAAGTAACTCGCGAGGTCCGTCAGTTCAACTTCTTCACCGACTTACTATGTTATGTCA
>NC_060972.1:1904434-1911934 GCF_910589235.1 Vespa crabro | reverse complement strand
CTTCTTTTTTTTTCTTCTCTCTTTTTTTTCTTCATCTTCTTCCTCCTCCTCCTTTTCCACTTTATTCGAGGAATAAAGAACGTATTGATAATCGATAAATTTACTGATCTTTCCTGTACGCAATATTGATATTATTAGAACGATTATCGTTTCGATCCTGAATTAAAGAAAAGAAAAAAAAAAAAAAAGGAAAGAAAAAAAGAAACAAACAAATACGATCGTTTTATTGTAAACTACTATCATACATCCGTGCACGTATTCCCATTCTCGATACGTACGAATTCGACGGTATCCATGTTTTTATATTTACAGATTCGAATCTATTATCATCGTTATATCCTCGAAATGATCTCTTACATCACCGTAGAATAATAATATAAATATATAAACATGTAGCCAAAGCTATTATATATTCTATTATTATGACGTTTCGAGTTCATCGGGCAATAATCATTGTATTACCTACAAAACGAACTGACACATTGATAAATCGAATTGAAACCTACGATCTTTTTAATCTTGATATAGCCGTCTAATCTTTTTTTTGTCTTTTTTATATGTTTTAGATGTGCTAAGAAGACGAATTATGGTGGCAGAATTTGTCGCCCGTCAGAGTGGATCGCCCATAAATGGTGAGACCGCCTGTCTGAATAGCAACATGCCGGCCAGCCACACAATGGCGCACGCAGGTCACGCTGCCCACGGTGGTCACGATGCTCACGGACCACTACCGCCACTTACACATCCGGCTCATCACGGTGCTCCTATTCAACAACAACAGCACCCACCGCAACAGCAGCCGCAACAACCACCGCCGCCACCACCTCAGCAGCCTTCGCATCATCATCACCATCACCATCAGACGCAACAGCAGCAACATCATCAACAGCAGCAGCAGCAGCAACAACAACAGCAACAACAGCAACAGCAGCAGCAGCAGCAGCAGGCCCAACAGCAGCACCAACAACAGCAGCATCTTCATCAAGACGCACAACAGGTGACACATCCCGAAAACTTCCCCCCGAACTTCGACATCAGAAAAGAGCTCTTTTCCCAGCGCAAACAGCGAGAGTTCATCCCGGACAACAAGAAGGATGACAGCTATTGGGACCGGAGGAGACGCAATAACGAGGCGGCCAAGCGGTCGCGCGAGAAGAGGCGATTCAACGATATGGTACTCGAGCAGCGTGTCATGGAGCTGAGCAAGGAGAATCACATACTGAAGGCGCAACTCGAGGCAATACGCGACAAATTCGGTATATGCGGGGAGTCCGTTATAAGTACGGAACACGTGTTAGCTGCTTTACCCGCGGAACCACCAATAAGCGTCAAGAGGGCGAAACTACCGGCCTCAGCAGCCCTCCTTTATGCGAGAACACCAAGTCCCGTTCACACATCAGTCATCCATCAGCCAGTTAGCGGTGCCAGATCGCCAAGATCACCAGCACAGCTTTACGTTCCCGAAACAACCGCTTATCCGGAAACGGAAAGTTTCCAATATCCTTATCCGCATCCGGCGATGCATCTCGATACGACGAGCGCATTGAATTTGTCGCGCGGACGAAGAGCACAATCGCCCTTCGAGCTGTCCTCCGGTAGCGGCGATGAGGGTGGACCACAATTGATAGTGAATTCTTCGGCTAATAACAGTTTACCGCACAAACTCAGGCATAAATCGCGTATAGGTGACAAGGACGCAGCAAGTGCTCTATTAGCGTTACAAGGAATAAAACAGGAGCCAGGACCGAGAGCGTCGCCGCCATGGGACAATGAGGGTTCCAGCGACGAACGAGATTCTGGTATATCATTGGGAGCTGAATGGACTGGACCAAGCGTGGCTACCGTCCCGGAAAGTGAGAGGGAAGTCAAGTCAAGGCTCGATCGTCTTGCATCCGAAGTTGCCTCATTGCAGTCCATATTGCGCCTTGGCAAGCCAACCGACAGTCTTATGACTGGACACCCATTGCCAACTAACGCAACGACACATAATGGGCCATGAACGAATGTCATCATTTTTGTTCTGTTTTTTTTTTTCTCTTTTTTTTTTCTCTCTCTCTCTTTTCTTTCCTTTTTATTTTATATACGAGCTTGTGCCGACGAAATTTATCGTGTTCGAACTATCGTGTTTTTATTATCTATCTTCGAGATGCGAAGTCGAAATCGATTCGATCACGAGGTCCGTTTACGTCCCGAAGAACTTTTGTTTTTTTTTTAAAAGGGCGTACTCGTCGATCGGTTCTCTCGAACGAAAGAACACGAACAGAGGGCGAAAGGGAGGGCGGGAGGAAGAGAGAAGGGTGACCGATTCCTTCATCCAATGTCGATTATTCGCAAAGCGAAGAAGCATCGATTTTCTCATATTGGCGGAAAAATGAACTCGATTCCCGGGGCTTCTCTTTCTCATTCATTCGCTTTGCATTCGATGATTATTTGTCGAGAAAGGAAGGAGAAGAAGAAGGGGGGGGAGGAGACCCTTTGCCGGACGGATATTCCCTCTCTCTCTCTCTCTCTCTCCGTGTTCTCCCCTCTCTCCACTCCTTTCCTCTTCCCTTCCCTTTCTTTCCCTTCCATCCCCTTTCCATAATTTTCCCCACCAAGTCGCCGTCGTCGTTGTCAACGTCGTCGTCGTCGTTGCCACCGCCGTCGTCGCCACCGCCCCCTCCCCTCTCTCCCCCGACCGACCCACTTCACCCCCCCCCTCCCCGTAATGCATCGACGATGCTGTCGCAAAGTAGTAACTGATAAAGGAACGAAATGATACGATATTTAGGTTACTCGTTATTATAATTATGTTTCTATGAGATCTTTAAGCTATTCGTTATAAATATTTTATTCATTATCGTTATTAGCGAGTTTGTTAATTTGGAAGAGTCGTGTATCGCCAAACACATATATACATATATGTGTATATATATATATATATATATATGTATAAGATATGAAAGTACGAGTTCATTCGAATCTTATAGATCATTTCTGAAGATTTAATGTAATATAAGTAAATGAATCCTTAAACGAAGACTTTCTCGTTTTGAGAATATTCTTATCGATTTTTCGGCGAGTATCGATGCGATACGTGCATCCATCATACGTATGTGAAAAAAAATAAAAAAATCTGAAGTGTAATTCGTGACATTTTAGAAGGAAGAATCGCAACGAGAGTCATTATTTTTTCTATGAATTTCTTTTCTTTTTTCTTTTTCGTTCTTTCTTTCTTTTTTTTTTCCTCTTTTTTTTTCCTTTTCTTTTTCTTTCTGTTTTCTGTCCTTTTTTTTTCTTTCTTTTTTTTTTTTCTTTCTTTCTTTCTTTCTTTTTCTCTTTTCTATCCTATTCCTTACGTGCCGTATTCATCTAAGAGGATTTACTTTTAAATATAATAGAGAAGTTTTAAGCCGCTTTCGCATGAACATTTTCTATATGTATTACATAAATGTACTTCCGTTCTCTCTTCGACTTGTTAATACGATATCTCACAAACGTTATCATATTTTGTGAATATAAATATGAAAATTTAATTTGTATAGAATAATAAACGTAAGAAAAATTTTATCCGACAAAATTATAATCCGTTCGATTTGAAACGTGAAAACGACGATTGGGAACGTTCGCGCGAAAGCGACTTTATTCTACGATTTAATATAATCGTGATCGCGCAACCGGCTATCTCACTACCACGAAAAGATACGTTTGAAAGTTAAATTTCGTATCGCGTCGAGATCGTTAACAGTGAAGCAATAGATAAGCTCTCGTTACGATATACCATCCATGAAAAGAATACCATTTTGATTTTCTTCATACGTAAATGCGTTTATATATATATATATATATATAAACATGTCGTTTAAACAAGAATAGATATGTATATCATACGAATACACACTAAGTTGCCTTACTAGCAGTTTAATATATATATATGACACATGATAAAATCAAAAAAAAAAAAGATAATTATCATTATCTTGTTTTTCTTTTTTTTTCTTAGAAAATTCGAGCCTTTTTATACGTAAAAACGAATAAATGCATTCTATATGAAACGATACGAAATTGTTACGTTCGCCGAAAAAGGAAGAATGAAAGAATGAAAGAAAGAAAGAAAAAGAAAAAGAAAAAAAAATGAAATAAATCGATCGATCAATAAAGTAAAATAAAACTCTCTGAGCTTTCTTACGAGAAATCTTCGTGATCGTGTATTTAGAATCGTTTTCATTATAATATTGTAATAATTTTATCGTAAACGTTTCTTTTTTTTTTTTGTCTTTTCGCCCTTTCGCCCTTCGTCCCTACGCACCTCATCATCCATCCACCTTCTCGTGACTGTTTTTTCTTTTATTAATTTTTCTATCTATCGATGATCGTAAACGAGATGCGATCGCGCGCGCATATATCTACGTATTTAAAAGGATCGACAATTATTAATCATGCAGATTCAGAAAGCATGTATACATATATACATTATAGAATTACGCAACTGCAGTTTGTGCTTTGCGCAGCACCGTTTCAATTTTATTTATCAAAATATCGGCAAAAATTTTTTAAATATCATCATCGGACTTTTGTTATAAGCCGAAATTCGTCGTCAATCTTTAAACCGATATTTAGGATCAAAGTATTAAGTGAGCCTATAGTTATATATTAAAAACGTAAATAAATAAATAAATAAATAAATATATATATATATATACATATACATATATATATATATATATATATATATATATATATAAATATATACAAATTAATGTATTTTTCGATGTCGCGATTATGGCGAGCGGTTATTGTTTGCAAATTGTCGATTTGCCGTATGAATAAACAAATTTCATCGAATCGAAACGAAGAAATGTGTCGTCGTCCGTTGTACGTCTCATTTACAATGCAATGAAAAAAAATTTTTTTGTGAAAACAAAATTGAATGTTTTCGACCAACGAATGACTGATTTTCGAGAGAAAGGCGGACGAATTTTGCAAAATGTAAAAAAGTTATTTGGAATATACGTCCTATTAAAAAAATTTACATATGCCTCTGTGTCTAATATATAACGTATTGTATACATAATACATGTACATAATAAGTCATAGTAATATTCGAACACTTTATGAAATTAAATGACGCGTATATTTTTATTTTTCTTTTTTTTTTGTTTTTTTTTGTTTTTTTTTTGTTTTTTAGTCTAATCGCAAGCAAAGTGTTCTAAAAATTGTTTAGTGTACCTATATACAATATAATTTGTGTGGCTACATATAGTATATGAAAGAATTGAAGATAAAAACTATTTTTACAAATACAAAATGAGATTCTTTTTTATGATATTTCGTCGAGAGATTTTATAAAAAAGAAAATAATAATAATAATAATAATAATAATAATAAAGAAAAAAAAATTAGAATAACTGATCGATTTTTCTGTGACAAAATAAACATATAAGAGACAAGGAGATCTACAAAATCCATATATTATTTCTTTAAGCTTTAGATAGCAAGTATAAACAAAAGAAAACAAAAAAATTCTCATTTTGTACCTTTAACATTGTTAAAATAAAAAACAAACTATTTTTTCTCTTGTTTCTTTTTCTTTTTTCGTATTTTTCTTTTCATCGTCATACTTCATTGATAACGCACTAATTATTTTATTTTCCACGTTATTCCATTAAAAAATTATACACGGGGCACTTTGTTTCTAGATAAAACGAAAAATTATTAATATATTTTGAAAATTACAGATTGGCGAATACGTAAGGGAAAAAAAAAAGAAATAAAAAAAATAAAAATGAGAAGAAAAGAAAGAAATAGAAGGAAGGGAATAGAAAAATGAAAGATAAGAAAAAGAAAAAAAAAAAGAAATTTAAGAATTTGAGCCATTCGAAGTTAATGACCATAATGTTTTGCTATAATTGATACGAACGAATCGACCAGTTTGTACGATTTTTTTTTTGGCGTCGACGATTTAACAGTGATCAACATTAACCGAAAGCCATCATTGTAATTACGAAGCGTACCTTTATTTATTATTACACCGACCGCCTATTTAACGAAAGCGAACGATCGCGATCGACGATTAAAATTGATCGATCTAACCGTAACCAAGAGGTAACGAACGATACTTGAGAGGGATCAATATCGTCGATCAATCCGTCGTTTGAATCACTTCCAAAGCAGATCGGGGAGACACTTGATTTGTAAACACATTCATTAAGATTTATATATATATATATATATATATATATATATATATATATATATATATTTAAAAGAAAAGAAAATGAAAAGGAAAAAAAAAAACACATAAACACACCTAACAAGACTGTTTATTATAATCGGCGTTATTCGCGTAAAGATCTCGCAACGATTTTCTTATTTCATCCTTATCTCTGTCTCTGTCTCTCCCTTTTTTTATCTTTGATATTCTTTTTTCTTGTTCTTCGTTTTTGTTCGTGTTAATTTTTTTTTTTTTTTTTTTTTTTTTTTATTGAACGCTCTGCATTTCGTACGTCACGTTATGTTGTATATATGCATAAGTAGTATACGTCAAAATTCTGTGAATGACAGTCGAAATGATGCCGTTTACCAAAAGAATCATTAATAAGACAGGCTATCAAAAGGAAAAAAAAAAAAAAAAAGAAAAGAAAAGAAAGCAAAAGACATTACAGAAATAAAAAAAAAATCATTCTTAAAAGTAACATCCAAAAGTTATAAACGTTGTATTTTGATTATTTGAAAAAATATTAACGCGCATGCTCGAGGACAAGCGTATACACGAAAACAAACACACATACACGTACAAAAATACAAAATAAATGATCTTAGCAATAAAATTCTGTTCTTCAAAAGATCGCTTTTTATTCGTAAAGAAAAAGAAAAATAAAAATAAAAAAAGAAACAGGAAACAAGTAACGTGTAATGTTCGTGTTAATTCTATTTTGTTTTTCTTTTTTTTTTTTTTTCTTCTTGTGTCTCCTTCTCTCGTTCGAACGTCATAATCGATGAACAAAAAAGAAAAACTTTGGATTTGTTTAATTCGACAATTCAAAGAAGAGAGATTTACAGTTTCGAAAAATAATAATAATAACGAACGAAATATATTGTCATTAATTTTCTTCTTCGTCCGCAGTTTGTATAAGAATGAAAAAAAAAATAATACGATAGAGTGGATATTAAATAATTGATAGATTAATTGCTGTATAATATTACCATGAGTGCCTACTAAATACATACATACATACATACATACATACACATATATATATATGTATGTATATATATATATATATGTATACACACATGTACATACGAGAGATAATAGTTGAATGTATCCATCCCTCTGTGTTACACTTTAACGAATCCAGAATTGATTAATTTTGTAGCCCTCTAAAAAACGATGCAAAGTAAGCACGTAATAAAATGAAAAACCGTGTGATTAAGAAGGAAGAGAAGTAAAAAAGAAAAAGAAGATAAAAAGTCAATGGAACTACAATGTGAAAGAGCAAAAACATATACGTATATGTA
>NC_060972.1:1849434-1901934 GCF_910589235.1 Vespa crabro | reverse complement strand
AATACATATGTATCTCTTTCTTCGAGGTAAGATATTTTGACATCAATTCAGATAACTTTCCTTTTTTACGTTGTATTTAAAAAATTATAAAATATTAATTAATCCATATACATACCTGTGAACTCTACTCACTGATACGGATGTATGTTTCTTTAATGTAAGATGTTGCTGAACCAATTCAGCTAATTTACCTTGCTGCGCTAACATTGAAAGAAAAGTACAAATAAATTCATCATAATTATGCGTCCTTCGGCAATCATCAATCTGAAATATTATATAATGAATATTTTAATATTTTTATGATTGATAATAATTTTGAAATATTTATACACTAACTTTATATTTATTTCTTTTATCATTTTCATCTTTCAAACTAGTCTCACAAGTATTTATCTCATGTTCTAAATTTTTCAATAATGCTAAGAGATCCTTAGGAGCAAATGTATGCGGTTCAAAAAGTTCCGGATATTTCGAACATAATTTTGGATCAATTTTTTCAACTTTCTTTTCTTCCGTCACCGTATCGCCATTGCTGGTTTTTACACGAGCATGTGGTATTCTTACTTCTCCTGATAAACAGACTTTTTTATGTAAATGTCCACTGTCTGAAACCAGTCTCTTTCCGTTTATGTTAATGTTACCAAGTGAACGACCTAGCAATAAATTGATTTGTTTTTTTATTATTATTATTATTATTATTATTAATCGTTTTTAAAAAGCAATCATATTTTAATCAATCGTTTTCATTCGTATCAAATGTTTTATTTACTTAAACCTGCTTCGTTCTTTTCATCCCCAGCCACTCTGATAACGACGAATTTTTTAAAATCTTTTGTTGATGTTGGACTGCTCTGACCTGAATTCCAGCCCCAAGCTGTAAACAATTTTTTTAATTTTCTAGAAATTTAACTTTTAAAAAATAAAAAAGATATATATAATATATATATATATATATATAAAAAGAAAAATATAGAGAATATCAAACGATATCTTTTATCTGGTAAAAGAAAATTTACCTATGAGAGATTTCGTTTTAAGTACAATATTGCTTTTATTATACTTCTGATAAATATTGTAGTAAATTTTCAACTAATTCCAAATAACTGATATATATAAGGAAACTATAAACAGTTAAAATCAGAACGGTCGGATAACGGATAACTGTTCTTTGGAAGGTGTCAAAGAAAACATACTAACCACGTGGTAGAAATGTGTGAAGAGTATATAAACTAAAAGCACAAGACCCATGAATTGTAGTCTTACATGTAATTTTAACGAGAGTGGTGATAGTTTAACATGATATTCACAATCATTTTTTTCTACTTATTTTTTATCGTGATAAATTCTTCAAAATGTCCAGAATTCAAAAGACCTCATGATACAAATTGTGCTATGTTCTACAACTGTATTAATCTACCAATTGATGGTTTTGTATGGGTTCCATCAAGGTGCAGTGATAATTTGGTAAATTATCTTAATATCTACAAAATATATTTTTTGAAGTGGATTAGTTTTAGCATTTAAAAACTTTTTTTTATACTTCCTTTATGCATTCAAATATTATTATATGTTTAGGTATTTCAACCATATTTAAAAACATGTGTTCTTCCCAGTGATACTTGGTCATGTGATCATTTAAAAAATAGATCATTTTCTAAAACAATAAACTATGACAATTCTAACCAAATTGATGATCAAAATTATACACGAATAAATTCAAAGTTTCTTGTAAGTGCTAATGCATATAATACATATAATTCTAATGAAACCTCCACTTTGTCAAACAAATCATCATCCATGGATCTACATCCACCTATTAAAATTGAAAACACTATTATATACAAAAAAGATAGTAAATATAATAATAATAATA
The DNA here is from genome assembly GCF_910589235.1 of Vespa crabro. NCBI lineage: Eukaryota > Metazoa > Arthropoda > Insecta > Hymenoptera > Vespidae > Vespa > Vespa crabro. The sequence continues at coordinate 1,900,061 of NC_060972.1, read as the reverse complement.
ATAATCATAATCATAATATTATAAATCCAATGACAATCAATAAAAAAGAAGAAAATTACATATACAAGTACGTAAATAAAAAAAATCAAATGGCATTACCATTTATGAGCAAAAGTAAAAATCAGATGCAAGATCATTATGTCTGGATAAATCAATTAATTAATCGTTTAATAAATTACAAAGAACTCTTGTTATCTTTGGATCAATTAACATTACCATCAGTTGATTTCATGGAATATAATAAACCTGTTGAACCATCTGAATCACCTGAATATAATAAAAATATTCCAAATATATTACTGAAATATCTTATTCGAGAATATACGTTTCGAACTAATTACCATAATATTGTTGAAAGCACAATTAAATTCCAAAATTTCTCTGATATTGGAAAGCATAAGATATATAACAATGATATAAAATCTTCTATAGATAATATCATAGAAAAATGTAATAAAACCAGAGAAAAAATCGTACATAAGATAGATAATAATAATGTAAACACTGTTAATAGCATAATTATGATTACCGATAATTTTGGAAATAAAGAATATATGACAGTAGAAAAATATAAATCCATGGCTTATAAAATAAAATCAAATTCTATACATTTTATACCATGCATAAAGGAAATACGTTTTGCAAATAAAAGTGATTGCATCAAATATTATACATGTGAACCATTAGAAGCACATATAAAAGAATTTACTTGTCCAGATAATACAGCTTTTAATGAGTACACAAGAATTTGTGATATTCATAAATACAAAATATGCAAAGAAAATAAATCTGTATTTACTGAATTATCTTTAATAAATAATACAGAAACCAATAATTCTTTATCTAATAATGATATATATGATAAAGGAAAAATATGTAAAGAAATTGGAAAAGCGGTAGACCCTACTTCGGATAGATATTATTATATATGTTATTTCTCGACAAGAATACCAACAAATATTAAAGCAGTTCGTATGAGATGTCCAAATAATTTGAAATTTTGTAAATCAAAAAAATTATGCACTACAAGACAACTTTGTACGAATTAAATAAAGATATATGATAACTAGAATGTAATAAAATAATATCTTTAGAAATTTATTGTTAGTAAATACTTTTACTTGCCTTGAGTTGGTGAATTAAATGCAGATCCAATTTCAGAAGATGTATCAGTACTTGATGAACTGTGGGCTGGTGAAGTTTGGATTCGAAGTGGAGTAGCATAATCTAAAGCACACATCACTACCTTCTCCACGCTATAATAGATATATATATATATGTATTATCAATAAAGAATAATTATATTTTCAACTTGTAATCTTAGCAATTTATTTGCATCTGTAACACTAATGTTACTTAACCTCGACTCAATTTTAGTAGTACCGATATTTGAACTTGATTCTTCAATATCAACTGTAGTATCATTATTCCTTTCAATAGATGGAGTAGAAGATTCATCTCTTTCTGTTTTATTGGGTAATAAATTTTCTTCGTCTACCTTATTTTTTCTATCATATGATTTTTCTATTTTCTCAGCATCATTTGTTGTTTTCTCTGTTCCATTATCTTGATGGCTTAACTTTACAAGTTGCTGTAATGCTTCCAAAACTATTTGTCTATTGGTTTTCAACATGGTTAATTTATGTGAAATGGCTAAACGACGGTCAGGAACAACAGCCATTAAATTAAATCTTATATCCTGTAATTGTTCTCCTGTTGCCATACCTAAACGATCTGTTATAACTCTTCTAAATTGTTCTGTCCATTCTTCGTGTTCTTTCCATGGTCCATGATCCATAGGATAAGGTTTTAAACCATCCAATTCAAAGAGTCTACCATTTATTGGTACATAACTTACAAAATGAAATGCTTCACCAGTAAATCTACCAGTTGAAACTCCAGTATTTTTATCTTGGCGTCTTTTAGCTTGCGGCATTGCATGCGAATTGTGAGCACAAGCTAATTCTGGTGTATTACCTATTGCCCATCCTTTATTTTCTGGGCACATACCAGACGTATGCAATTTTAAACGCGATAAAGTTGTGCCCAAATGAATATTTGGACAATTCAATAAAACGGATAGTAATGCATGTGTTGCACAACTATTAGGGACAACCTATATATAAATATATTTATATAATAGTATATTTAACAATATTAACATTATTTGTTTAGATTATAGAGTTTATTTAATTATATTATTGCTAGATATACTATTTTTGTTTTCTCTTGTAATTAAATTTATAATAAATAAATTAAACCTGTTGTGCAAAAAATATGTTATTCACAATGTCTTCATCTTTCACAAAACTTTCGGTCTGTTCTACAACTTTACGTCTTGAACGTCTTTCTTCTATCCAACGAAATAAGAATATAAAGCCATAAACAGGTCCCTCCAAAGATTTTTGTAAGTCATATATCTCTTCAACTTGTACACCTTTAACACCAAAGTCTTCTAACAGAAGTGTAAACAATCCTAATAAGATATAAAAAAATTCGTCATAATTAATGTAGACAGTTTTTTAATGTAGACATATTAAATATATATAATAAATATATATTTATATTAATTTATTAAATACTTATTAAACATTCCAATCATTGTTTGTAGATACTAATATAAATACTATTTATAATTATTTATTCATATTAATTTATATTAACATTTAAATAGACTTAAACATCCAATCAAGCATTAATGTATGTGTTGAAGCATAGCATCTGATATCAAGTCACATATTAAAATGTACAATACATTTGATATATTTTATATCCTTCAATCAATAGTTGTTTAAGTGTTTTTAATCAATTCCTTGTTTTAAATTTTTAATTTTTCGATACAGAACATTAATTATATTTTATTTTCAAAATTATTGTCCAAGTCATTTCTTTTTTTCTTTTTTTGTTTACATGTCACATTAATTGCAAACACAAATATAAAAGGTACTAATTAATAATATCAATCTGTAATATCATATCAAATACAATTTGAATACAAAGAAACTTGATGTGTGTGTGTGTGTGTGTATGTGTCAATTATAAACATATAAAACTTTTAAATTGTTTTTTATTATGTTTATTAATAAATCATATATACCTGGATCACTTTCAAGTTCTAGCCAACCTTCTGTTAATCGATTAATATCAACAGGCATCCTGCATACAATTTTAAATATGTTTTACGTATTAAAATCGTACACTTTTATAATTTTAACCTTATAGTGTCAGTTAAAAGCACCATTTTACATCAAAACATGTATCACGTGATAATGTCACGTGATGATGGCAGACATTTCGAGAGAAATAGATAGACGTAATATTATTGTATAACCATCTTTATTATTATATTATATGGCTAGTATAATATAATACGTTTTATATACACTTCTTTCATATGAAAGTAGTTAAACGTACGACTTAAAAACATTTTCATTATATTATTTGTAAAAATATCTAAATTACCATAGCGACAGATATAATAATACAAAATACAAACAATCAAAATAAATACTAAAATCATTGTTAAAATATTTAAAAAAAAAAAAAAAAAAAAAGAAAAGAAAAAAAATTATTCTTATTATTATAAACTAATACTTATATGCATGCAAAAATAATATCATCCCATTTAAATAAAAAAAAAAAAGGATTAGTCCCATTATAAGTCTTCCATAAATTTTTATATGCAATAAAATTTTAGATGGAATAATTAATAGAACCTAATTCCAATTGCATTTTTATAAAATATTATACATTAAATTTTAAACGTTCGCTAAAGTTCAATTCTTCAACGAATTCTATTCAATCTTATTTATATATATATATATATATATTATGTGACGTTACTATCCGTACTATTGACTTTTGACCTCTCAGCGTTGACGCTACTGGATTGGCGAATGTAGTCTACCATCCACCAATACCATTGCCGCATAGAATAATGCGAATTTCTAAGGCTGTTAATCATCTTTGGTTCACGCCAATGAGTACAAACGTAATTCTGAAAATGGCGATTATGGAGAACACTGAAATTGCATTAAATAGATACGAAAATGAAATAAGCACATTTAAATATATAACATATTTTACATTTGTATCGCATTAGAGGCATATTAAAGATAATGAACTTTTCATTTTCGATATAATTAATTCGTTGTTTCATTCAAATTTATATTTTTATGTATGTTCAAATTATTACGTGATATACTTAATGGTTTGTTTGCTGAAATGATGAAAGATACAGAATTTATTAATATTCAAGAATCTTCTTTTACACCAAGTAGAAATGGCTTACTGACGAAATTCCACGCAACAATCTTGAATAATTTGATAATATTTCCACTGAAAATGACTTAACATTTCATATTAATAAAAAAAAAAAAATATATATATATATATATATGAATAAATAAATATATATTTCCCCTAAAATATTCTTTTACTTAACCACGTCCATTGATTGTATTCTTTTTAATTAAGAGGAATAACTGTAAATATTATAATCAATATATTTGAAAATATTCAAAAAATTCTGTTTAATAGAATAGGCAAATATATACCAAAATTTGGTTTTATATACAACTATGCACATGATATATGAGAAATATTGTACAAAAATAATTTCTACAATTTACTTTAACATTATTACGTATTAATTTACTCAAAATATAACTTTTACTCAAATGATTGTTCTTCTTCTGGACTTAATGCATGTTCGACGCTCTGTTGTGTTACAAAGACATTTTGCGTCTTATTTGTCATATTTGCTTGCTGAAAAATTATGTATTATAATATAAAAAATGTTTTCTGATTTAGAATATTATGTATAATATAATATATACACTATATATAATTACATACCTGTGTGACAGATGTATTTGTATGACTACTATTAGACATACACACAACAACCAATTTAGGCGCCACATTTTGCAAATGTGTTTTTTGTGAATTTACATTAGTTTGTGCAATTTTTACTTGTTGTTGTTGTGTCTGAGATTGCTGTTGTTGTATCGTACCACTATTTATATTTGATGCGGTAGGCGTTTGAGATCGAGATTGCAAGATAACAAATTTCTGACCTCCACCAGTTGTGGTTGTATTACCAGTTCTACTTGTACCAAGCATTATCGTTCGTCCTGCTTGTTGACCAGGGTTCGAATTTGACACTGAAACATTTTCTAATAAGAATAAGATAAAAACAAGTTATATTGTATTATAAATTATATAAAATATAAATCTGATATATATTCTCTTTCTGATAATATTTATTAATCTGATTTATTTTTTTAATAAAGGATAAACTGAAAATATTTGAAATTAAAAATTGAAAATTATAAATTGAAAAAATTAAGATATTTAAAATTAAGATAAAAGATCCATGTAACAATAACATTAATTACCTGTTTGTACAAGAGTCTTGGTAGTACAAGTAGGTCCCTGTTGCTGAGTTGTAGTTAATGTGGTAGTTGTAGCAGTTGATGCTAAAGCTGTTGGTTGTGTTCGAGCTTTAGCAACTGCTGCGCATAAAGCTGGTCCTATGTAACCATAATCCAATTTATATTCTTCAACATAATCTGGTGCTGTTCGTACCGTTTTTAAAACAGGTGCTACTGATTTCTGAAAATTGCCAATTCTTATTTTATACACAATCTTAAAAAAAAAAAAAAAAAACAACATTGAATATTTATATTATATTTTTTACTTTCTGAAAAAAATTATTCTTGGTAAAAGCATAATTTCTAATTACTTTTATTAATTTGCAAAAAAAGAAATAATGATTACACTTACAACGAGTAATGATTTTATATGGCCAGCACCATTTTTATCAATGCTAGATAATCCTGGGCCTTCAATACATGATTCAATGCGTTCAGAAATTGATTTCAATTTAGGTATAACTAATGCTTTTATCACCTCTGGACCTAATTCACATAATCCTTCGATTGCTCCATAGAGAGATGCTAGAGGTGTCTAAAAAAATTATCTTTATTAAAAAATTATCTTTAGAGATATTTATAGTATATATTTAATAAATTTATCTTACCTCTTTACATTTAGCTAAAGCTTGACTAAACATGCGAGTTACTCTAGTTTGTACATTATTTGTAGAAGTATTAAAGTTCTTGCATATTTGAGCCATGAGCCGAGAAGCAAAGTCTCGCAAAGCCCAATGATTATCAGCTTCTGGTCTCATACATAACTGACGTGAAACTATACAGGTAGCAACTGATGGTATTAGCTCGTGAAGCTGCAATTTTATTTTATTAATGGATTAATAAAAAACAAAAAAGGAAACAAAAAAAAAACTTTCATATAAATAAATCAAAACAAATATTACACATAATAAACTACATACATATTTTTCAAGATATAGACTTGGATTATCAAGGAGTGCTTTAACCATACGCATAAGGTAGATAAGTAGTGCAAGGTGATTTTGCACAACATTAACTCGTACACCCTCTGCAATAAACGTACACATACGTGCTAACATCTCATGTAAACCTGGATCTGCAGACAATGATTGTAATGCTTCTGCTCTCCGAGCTTCATCAGAGCCAACACAAGCTTCCGTTATTTCCTTATAATATAGTTGTTGTTCTACACTTAATTCGTGAGTTGCCAATTGTTTAACATGTACAGTTTCTACATTACGTAATTTTTGACTTTTGCCACCACCACCTGGTTTTCCAGCGCCTATATTTTGATTCTTGTTAGTTAATTTGCTCGTAGGATCAACGCTTTCTAATTTTTGAGCTTCTGTAAAGAAAAAATTATTTTTGTTAGCCTTGCTTATAATGATATAAGCATATAATAAGTATATATGTGATTGCAATACATTAATATATAACAAATTGATTACCTTTAGATACAGGAGGTGGATTTTCTGGTATTGTTGGTTGTACACCATCTATACAAAGCCAATGTGCACGTAAGGTAATTTCTAAAGGTAATTTGGGCCATGCTTGTCCACCAGACATAGAAACAACTTCATTAAGATCTATTTCTTTTTCTTCTACAAAATGCAATTCACGACCACCACCAGAAGCAAAACGAAATGGTATATGATCTTTAGCAAAAAATCCATACGTTGGTTCAATATTTTTTATTTTTAATGCATGATCTATATCATGAGTTGTCAAACGTTGACGCTTCCCATGTCTCATAAACTTTGCAGCGTCCTATAAAATTATAAGATAAGAATAATACAATTCAGTTGGCATATATATACATATATATAAGATGTTGCAAGTACAAAAGGCAAACTTAAGATTGGTAAATGTTTTTTTCGAGAAATCGATTTATCACCTATAAGAAACAAGCCAATAGAATTTTTATATTGAGTTTGTCTTTTCTTTCCATATAAAATAAAGTTGAAAAAATATTGGATAACTTTTATGAACAATAGATTTACAAAAACGTAGAACAAATTTCACTTGGTAATTATAATGGATCTTTGTTGAATTCATCCCATTTTTACTTGCAATGTCTCATTTATATTATCTATTATAATAATAGCATATAAAATTTGATATTGTTTACTACTAACTTGTATGATTTCCTTGAGTCTATAACTGACATCTTCAGCTAAATCCTTGGCCGCTTCATCTGGGAAGTTTCCTACTCCTATACTCTCAGCAATCACTTTTATTGATTCTTGAGATAATGTTGTCCCATACATAGATTCATTTTCACTCATTGTTGATATATTTTGATTGTTACATTCCATATGATATACAATATAAACAACTATCTGTTTTATATAAAAATGATTTGAAGTAAATTATAATTTTCTTATTTAGACTAAATATTATATGTAAATTATTATTTCTTATTAACAGATAAAAGAAAATTATTTAATGGGATATTTATTTACAACACAATATTTTTAAATGATTATATTAATATTTCTATATAATATTCAAAATTATAATAATAAATATTTACCATATACACATAAATATTTGATTTTTCTCTGATATTAATTGCATGAATGTGTGATATCAATGATTTATTCAATTAGTTAAATCAAATTGGATCACTTTTATACCCTTTTATTGACATATATATGATATTTTTCCATCTCTTACTTGTCGACGAATATCAAAATACATATTTACAAATATAATTAATACAAACTTGATAGTATCTTCTATTATAAGTTTCACTTAAAACAATCGTTCAAAATTAAAGAACGTAACGACATCAACGGCATCAGCCATTGCACTAAATTCAACGATATTTAATTGAACATGAAAAACATTTCGACGTTGTGTAGTAGCGATATATTGGTTATAAAGAATTCTCTAAAACAGTTAGGTCGTCAGCGCCGCCTAACGGGAATATGTATAAACATATGGCGCTTAATATGAAATTTATTCGTTTCATATATACAGTAGAAAGTGAAACTCTTCTAATCGATGGAACACAAAAGAAAAACAATATTATAAATATTTTATTTGAACGATACATAATTATAAAACAAAACAAAAAATTAATTTTTAACTACCTTTTTTAATATGAAGAAATTTTTGTATCGATCTAATATAAAAGCGAAAGCTATAATTTCAAAGAATTCGAAAAACAATATCGAAACTTTTACTAATAAAATTTACAAATTAATCCAATTGTTGCTCAATGACATTTTCTAAATTAATAAATATGAAATATTTAACAAATAAAAATTATATAAAAATTTTATACAGCTTATCGCTAAACGGAATTTATATTTTTCTAAAATTCTCATAAAATCGTCATATAATAAATATGAAAATTAATTAAAGTAAATAATAATTGAAAATCACCATGCCTCTTAATATGCATAAAATCTAAATATAATTAGTTCATAATTTTGTCGATAGTTGTCAACCCATGGAAATGTAATAATTAATTTAACATTTTAAGAATCTGAATCTTGTTCTTCTTTATCATCGCTCCATTCTTTACCAAGTTCTATCATAAAATTGTCATTTTTATTTCACACATATATATATATATATATATATATATGTTATATATTATACTATATAAATATATATATATGCATACATAAACGTATGTATTTATTCATTCAAATCTCAATTTGTAAATTGCTAAATTATTTTTGAACGATTATCGATAATAGATTAATCTCTTTTCTAAATCATTTCTTTCTTACATTCTTTCTTTCTCTACATTTTGATGACCGTGAAATCTATTTGTAATAAGTAAATATTACAAAGTGTTTTTCTGTTAAACTTTTTAAATAAAACTTATTATAATATTGACAATGATATAACAACAAGTTTTTTAGTTGCAGCATTTGTCTAATTATAATTATCATATATATATATATATATATATATATATAACATTAACAGATTTCTATTCCTTATATTTAAAAATGTACAAATTTTTCATTTTATAGGGTGATATAAGATGATTAAGATCAAATATTTGATTATTGCTGTTCTTATATCTGCATCTATTGTAGATGTTGCAATAGCAGATCCTAGAATAGAAGATTTGAGTAAACGAATATTAGATCACTCTGTACAAGGTATAAGTATACAAATGATATAAAAATCAATATAAATAGATGTAATAATTTTGTTTATATTTTTTATTATATTTCAGATACAATTATTAATCCAATTGAAAATGGTTGTAAATGTATACGATATGATTGTGGATGTTGCAAACATATAGAATTGGATACCATTAATATAAATGGATCGTGTTAGTAATAAATATTAATATTATTAATGCATATTAATAATATATTTATATTTTGATTATTACAAAATATTATTTTTAGTCTGCGGAAATGCAACTTATTTGGATCAAGAATATGGTTTTTCTATAACTGTGACTTATAATAATATTATTATAATCAATGAAACAGTATCAGGTAATCTTAGTGAAAATTTCTAATTGAATAAATACATTCTATATATACATAATGTATATTTAAATGTATACGTTTTTATAGCAAAAAATCCACCACCGATTTGCTACGCTTTTTTACATTTGTCAAAATTTCCAAAATTGCCAATATTGACAAATGAAATTTGTTTACGTCTTTATGACATAGATGTAAGCAAAGTAGATATTCATATATGTTTTGAAATAACAATAAAAGTATTACTAATAAAAGAAGTAGTAATACCACTAGGTTGCATTACTACAAAATTTAAATCGCCAAAGGAACTATATAAAGGACATCCTAATGTCCTAATGGTATAATTTTATATCAACGTTACATATTATAAGCTATAAATATTTGTATTGTGTCTGAAGTATATATTCTGAATATTTACATTTAATTCTGTTAATGTTAACATAATGTATATCTATTATTTTAATTGTATCAGTAATTAATAAATATATTCGTTACATTTATAATTCATGTATTTACTAATAATAAAAAAAGATTTCTTACAATAAAAATTTTTCTTCATATAAAAGCAAATAAAAAAGTAAATCGTAAATTATAAATTGAATAGATAATGTAATGTATTGTGAATATGTTGAATATGCGTAATATGTTGAATAGATAATGTATGTAATATATCTAGTTCAGCATTGCGATCAGAAGCTTTTTCCATTCGGCGGAGCAATCATTCTGTAAAAAAGAATAAGTGAATATCGTTGGTAAAAGAAATATCGTAAAAAATAATCAAATCATTATTCGCACACGTGCATGTTTATTAAAAACAAATATAGATATTACATTTGTGAGACACGCGAATGATTAATACTTAATATTAAGGATGCATGATTGAATTGCTCTCAGATAAGAAGAAAGTCACCGTGATCTTTCATTAATTCAAAAGTGCGATCAGAAGCCTTTTAAAGTCATCGCTGCAGTCGTTCTGTAAATGGAAACAAAGATTTTTGGGAAAAATTAAAGTTTTGCGTTAATATGAAAGCAATCGTGTGTGAAAATTTATACAAATCTTTCTTTTTTCATATACATATATTTGTGTGTGTGTGTTTATATATATATATATATATATATATATACACATACACACCACGCCGAATGTCATTCATACGCATGCATGTTCCAAAAATAAATTACAATTAGTATATTTTGTTAATTTACACACATGTATTAATGTTAATTAGATGTATTAATCCTCGTGTTACTACCATATATTTTTATTTATCGAAGCCCCTGTGATAGAAAGTCGGATAACGTAATGACTAAATGCTAATCGATATCTTCATAAAGTAATGCAAATTGAAAATACAAAATATTATTTTCTTCTTTTTTTTTTTTTTTTTTTTTCTTTTTTTATAGTAGCTCACAGCCTTTGTTTTGTAAAAAGGTTTCGATTAATCCTTTCTCTTGAAAGTTTCGTATACAATGTAATTTTAAAGTGCAGACTAGCATGATCTATAAATGCGATTTTCTGCACTTTATTCGAGGGACAAAGAAGAAGGGGAGGAAAAAAAGAAAAAGAAAAAAAAACGAAACGAATCAAAAAAAAAAAAATATTGGAACACGCACACACATACATAATCAAATCTTATTCACCCTCAATCATGAGAATCATATTGAGAAGAAACTAATTAACTTAAAATTTAGAAGAGATAATCATTACGTATCATCCATGGTATTAAAATACGATTTAAAAGCAAAAAGGAGATGTTGAACGATCAAAACGTTTTCATCCGAGTAGGGCAAGCAAGAGTCTCTTGTAGTCACCGGAAGTGTCATCCTGAAATTTATGGAAATTTATGGGAAGGTAGGAGATATATAGCGCAAGTGTGAGAGTTAAAAAAGAAAAAAGAAATAGTCTATGTAAATGATGTCAATGCAATGAACAAATAATATGCGGTTTTATATATATATATATATATATATATATATATATATATATATATATATATGCATATATATGTGTATATATATACATAGTTTAGTGAAAATGAAGATTATCAACATCATTTAAAAAAATTAATCAACTTACATCGATGTCACCTGCAAGCGATGTTCCATAAATTTTCTGATAATCCTCCTTGATGTCACCCAAATCAATTTCCGATCGTGCTACTATTATTCGTATTAACGTTGAATCAGTAGTACCAATTCCGTTCATAGCTTTGTATAGTCTTTCTGCGAAGTATGCGGTTTTGTCTCTGGCGCATTTTACTGGGAAGAAAAAAAAAAATCAGTCTACGAAGAAAATCTCTTTTTTTTTTTTTCTTCTTTTTGTTCGAATTCTACGTCGTATTCATCTGATTAATGGAAATATTTCTTTACCAACTGCTAGATAACCATCTTCGAGAGAGCCTGAAAATTCTTGTTTGATAGCTTCTTCCAATGAATGACCAGCCAGGCGTTCATATTCTTTGAAAATTTGTCTTAATTGTGGGAAACTTCTCGTGATCAATACAGAATTAAACGTACTCTCATCCGTTCCCCATTGTTCTTCACCAGCGGCTAAAAGTTTTTCAGCATCCTCCGTAGCGGCCGCAACGTCGACTTCCGAACTTTCATCTCTGTTTGCCTGAAATAACATTATCAAATTATATAAATTACAATCAATTATAATCAATTAATATCCTTTTAACTTACACATGACAACGAAACAAGGAGTCTCTTGAAATGACCGGAAGTATCGCTTTTGAGATCATCCTCCAAATCAGTATCGTACACTACATGTATATACATATATATATATATATATATACATATAAAATAGAAAAAAAAACAAATACTAATTAATTTTCTTCATTTCGCCAGTAACGTTATTTGATCTAAAAAAAAAAAAAAAAAAAAAAAGGTGGGGAATAAGAAAACTTACGCTCTTTATAAACGGCAGCTATAGTTTTAACCCCATAATTGCTTAAAGATGCTAGTACTTCGATGAGAGCACCTTCGTCCGTGCCCATTCCAGAAATTGCATCGTGCAATTCTCTTGCATAAAATTCTGGAAGTGGTGTCATCAAGGCGATAATAGCTTTTTCAAAATTACCGCCAAGCTCGGACTTCAATTCAGAGATAAGATCTTTCCCGTACATCGTTTTAAATTTTTCAGCGATTTCAAGACGCTGAACGATTCCACGATGGGCAAGTACATCGATAATGGCTTGTTCGTCAGTACCAAAGCCCTTCATTGCCGTTCGTAAAAGAGTCGCATCTTCCTCGGAATTAAAAGGATCAGCCGGGTAGACGGTTGGCGTGCACTATGAAAATGCGCGGGATATTTAAAAAAAAAAAAAATCAGAAAAGAAAAAAGTTCTTTCGTATAATTGAACTTTGTTCATTCGATACGTATGATAATAAAAATATGAATATTTAATATATATATATATATATATATATATATTATATATGCTGGTACATACCTGCACGTGATAATATTGACTGGGAGACATCTCTTCTCTTATCTCTAAAAAATAAAAGAGAGAATAAAAAAAACAGGAATATTAAACAATGTTCTTATAGTATTATTACCTTATGCGCAATAATAATCATTCAACAGAACGAATATTAACTATGGCGAAAGTTTCAATTATCTAAATAATCTGATTGATTTCATTCATAAACTTGATTACTTAAGTCACTTTTCTAAATATTTTATTTCCTTTGAAAATATATAAAAAAGATTCATATATATATATATGTATATATGTATATGTAAATTGGGCTTTTATCAAATTACTATCTACTATTATCAAATTATTTTAATTACATATCATTTAACGATCTAAGAATGTATAAACTCTCGTCTTTCAATGTAACACGAAACACCGGACATTATCGATCGACGGATATCATCCTATTCCTCGTAATTACGAGGGCGAGGAGGTAAAATGTGTGTCAGCAGGTTTCACAGTAACACGCAAGGTCATCGATCTTTAATAAAATAATTGAATTAAAGTATAAGTAAAAAAAAAAAAAAATGTGTGAGAAAGACGAAAAAAACGATAATACAAAATAAACATCGAAACAATGATTGATTATTCTTTTAACAAAACATTGACGCGTATCTTTTAAAAAATAAGATGCGACAATAATTTTATAACCTCATCGATTAATATTCGAATATTATACGTGGTACGATTGAAACGTAGTCCGCCATTTTGGTTCTTTTTCATCGAAGAGAATTATATTGTTGTACTTTGCCCATCGTTCGCGCGAGGGAAAAGAGAAAAAGTAACGAAAAATAGAACAAAAAAAAAAAAAAAAAGAAAGAGAAAAGAAACAAGAAAAAGAAACTTCCTTCGTATTACGACTTTTGGATTTGAAAATAAATAGAACGAATTATTATTCTCTGGGTGTGGCTTCCTTTACCTTCTTCTTTCGCAGTTAGAAGACGCAATCTTTTCCAAACACCGTTACCGGTACCAACTCGTCGCACGAACTGTCGGTTGCTATGTGTACTTCATACGGTATAATGAAACACTGGACCAACTGTGAAGAGTGGGGGAGGATAGCAAGAAGAAGAGGAGAAAGAGGAGGAGGAGGATGAGGAGGAGGAGAAGGAGGAGAAGTAGGAAGAGAATAAGCGGTAGTGGAGAGAAAAGGAAAGGAAAGGAATGGAAAGGAATTCAGAGAAGCTGACAGATTCGTCAGGCTATTCAATGACAAATACAAAATGTATTATTTAATCGTGTTGGTATGTATGTTTTCTCTATTGAACAATTATGTTCATATGACATGTTAGTTTCATATGAGATTCTAAGAAGTCAAGTTGAGTTTGAATTGTTCAAAATTATCATTAGCTTGATCTCTTTTTTTTTTTTTTTCAAAGTTACTTTTAAAGTGTGACTCATATTGATAGAGTACTATATAATGTAATATTATTGTTTGTAAATAGAGAAACTATCTATAATTCAAGTCTCTTAAATTGATAAACATTGACACCATAGTATATAAAATAATAACTAACATAATAAATAATAAACGTTCTATTGGTTGCAATGAAAACAAGTTCTAATGTAGTATATTAATATATTACGTATTGAATAAAATTAATTGTATGATAGAGGTATTGATAACAATACATTAATGTATACATATATATATATATATATATATATATATAGTGTCTAAAATAATAAGTAACAAATGTTCTGTTACAAATTGTTAATCTTTTTATTTATTACGTTGTTGTAATAAAAACAAACTCTAAAATAGAATTGTTGATACGATGATATTGCATAATTGATATAGATATTTTTTGCAGATATTTCTTATCTATATTTGATCAGAATTATCGTTGATCTAATTGCCATAAAAATTATTATCGGAATTTTTAAAGATGATGGTAATAGAAAAAAAGATTTGAAAGAACAATTAAAAAAGTGTAATAAAAAATTGAAATGTATCAATCAAATAAATAATAATTTATTAACGTTAAAGAGATTTCTTATCATTTCTAAAGTTATATTTAAAATATGATATTTATCTGTCAATGGTATAATGGCATCATTGTTTAAAAATAGAAAACTCATTAATAATGTATATAACTAAGTCACGACCGTTTAAAAAATGAATTATATAATAAAGTATTGATAAACATTGGAATTAAAATATATAGCGTAATAAGTAATAAACGTATTAATTGTAAATTTCTACTTTATTCTTTTTCTTTTCTTTTTTTTTTTCTTTTTTTTTTCTTTTTTTTTTCTTCTTTTCATCTATCGCAACGTTATATACGACGTAATAAACGAACAAATTATATCAGTAAACAATAAATCAGATAATTAATAATAAAAGTATTATCGTAGAACGTTACTCATTTTTATCCATCAGCACGTTGTTATATGCACGATGATAAACGAGTATCTTCAAAACACATTATATCGTTATCGAATAGAACTAATGGAAAATTATAAATATATATTTTATTTATATTCGAAACATTCGCCATTGTCATCGATCGAATTCTCTCGCGATAACGATTTATTTTCAATATTTTGTGTAATAAAAAAGCCATGAGATAAAGAATTAATTCGTAAAATTAATAGAAAAATTAGTGATAATTAAAAAAAAAAAAAAAAAATAACTTCTTGTGCGTTCACCTTTAGTGACTTTCCGGGGTAATCGATAAATCGAAGATCTTAGAACGAAAATTAGATTTTGAAGTTAACCGTACGAACGATCATCGACGATGAACCGGCATAGCCTGCAAGCACGAAACCGAGAGACTGAAATCTCGTTGGACATGTTACGTGTGTGACGAAGGATAAAAATGGAAGAGGAAAAGAGATAAGAATATGAAAGGTGGGATCGTCGACGACGATTACTACGATGTAACTTTGGTCGATGACGCAGGAGGGCCATGTTTTAAGATAGACAGAGAAAGAGAAAGAGAAAGAAAGAGAGAGAGAGAGGAAGAGAAAGAGAGAGAGGGAGAGAGAGAGAGAAAGAGAGAGAAAGAAAGAGAGAGAGAGAGAGAGAGAAGAAAGAGAATGTAAGAGTAAAGAGGATAGAAGAGAGAACGTATCGGCGCATTGGCAAATTCGCCAAACCGGCGCCAATTGGAAACTGCAAGAAAATAAGGACAAGGAGATTGGATGATTCATCGTACTATAGTAAACGAAGAAGAGAGAGAGAGAGAGAGGGAGAATAGTTATATGTGACGTATCATTCCGTTAAGAGAATTGCATTAACTAGTTTCTTTCTTTCTTATCGACTAATACTTTGTCTACATTTTAACTACGATTTTAATATAAAAGAATATATGTGTATGTGTATATATTTGAGTACATAAATGAATATATCCTTTTGTTCTTTGATAAATTAATTTTAACTTTTTAATAAGAATTTTCTCTACGGTGATATTATCCCTAGGATTAGCTAAACCAATAAGGCTCTTTTTTTAAATAATATCTTTTTGGTTGGATTTATACATTATTTAATAAATCAATTGTTTTATTTTTATTAATAAAATCATTGTTATATTTTTGTCTATCGAGCTTTCATAAAAAAAAAAAAAAAGAAGAAGAAGAAGAAAGAAACAGTTATATAACAAATAAAACAAAATAGTGTTCTGCAAATTTTAAGAGTGAAATGCAACAATAAAATAATAAGAAATAATATTAATTTATAACGTTTAATATTGTGTGTGTGTGCGCGCGTGCATGTGTGTGTGTGTGTGTATGCAGTGTGTGCGTATATACGTGTGATCTTTTTTGCAATTCTCGTTCATTCAAAACAATTTTTTTGAATGAACTATCTTTGATGCATTTAATACACACTTCTGTGGAAATGAATCAGGGAAAACACGCATATGTACGCCCCTATATATATATATATAGGTATAAACATCCAGGATATGTGTTTCAACCTACAATCACAAGTGACGTGACCTGTTATTTCTTTGATATGAATAATAAAATACAATTCGTAATATGAAGATGACGTATTTGAATATAAATATGAAAAAAAAATTCTAAGCATTCTTAGAAATTAATATATATATACATATATATTTAGATCGATCATTAGTCAATAATTTATGCACGACTCATTGAGAATAGAATCATCGTTATCTATGACGCAATGTTTATGACGTGATAATTCGTAGCACGTAAGATACGTAAAATATATACACAGTATGAAATCATACGTAACAAGATATACGTATGATTCATTATAAAGAATTATTTTATTTACTTATCTTAATTCCTTTTACAATGATTAACGTTTCGCGTTTCTCTATTTCAAAACGTATAAATATATAAGAAGGAAGCTATCGGTATAATTAATATTCTTACGTAAGTACATTTAATTAAAAATATATTGAATAATTAGAAATATTAATAATACAATAAAAAATTATTTCGTTCCTATAATATCCTTTTGAAATTTCTTTAACAATTTCGTAATGTAAAAATGACTTTATCGACAATAGCGCCATTATTAGTAAAACGTCAAAAATTAAAAGCTACAAACAAGATATGAAATTTAAATATTTTACGTTATTTATAATTTATATGAATATAATATATTTTTGAATAATAACATTATTATGTATTTGTACTTTATCGAAAGAGATATTCATCAATTTAAAATGAATATTAACGATATATTTCGTTTATTATTATCGATTGTAAAGGATTAATAAAATAATTCGATAAAAAATTAAACTACCAGAGAGAGCGCAAATCGCAGTGACTTCAATCGTATATACAGTATTGATCAATACATTAGAGTAGTTCACGGATGTTGATTATATGTCGTGTTAGACATAAAAATCTGTTAGCAGATAAAAATGTAGATAATTTTGAAGTTTAATATTATTTTATTAAAGGCAGTTCCTTCTCTACATCTCTCTTTTTCTCTTTCTCGTTTTTTCACTATTTATAATTTTGTTTAAATAGAAATTCTTAATCTTCTAAGAAGTTAGAAAAAAAAAGGAGTGAAAATAAGAAATTGTTTATTCCATAATGATTTTTTTCAAGACTGCTTTATTTTTTGGACTTCTAATACTCGTAAGTGCTGGACGAGAATATCAAAAGAAAGACATAATTGCCCTCAGAGAAGAAGTGCGATCTATGTTTGATCATGCATATTCTAGTTATTTAACTTATGCATACCCTTATGACGAATTGAGATCACTTAGTTGCGATGGTTTTGATACATGGGGTAGTTTTTCATTAACGTTGATCGACGCTTTAGATACCTTAGCTGTTATGGGAAATTTTTCAGAATTTCGTCGTGTAGCTGAGATAATAAGTGATAGGGAAAATTTTGAAGCTAATATTAATGTATCTGTTTTTGAAACAAACATACGAGTGGTTGGTGGACTTTTGAGTGCTCATTTATTGTCACGCAAAGCTGGTGTACCTTTAGAACCAGGATGGCCATGTAATGGTCCTTTGTTACGTCTTGCTGAAGATATGGCTAAAAGATTACTTCCTGCCTTTGATACACCAACAGGAATGCCATATGGAACTGTTAATTTGAAATATGGAGTTCCTGAAGGAGAAACAAGCATTACATGTACAGCAGGCATAGGCACCTTTCTATTGGAATTTGGAACACTTTCTCGCTTAACTGGTGATCCTCTTTATGAAGAAGTTGCTATGAATGCTTTAAAAGCATTAAATCATTATAAATCTAATATTGGATTAGTTGGTAATCATATTGACGTTTTGACTGGTCATTGGACTGCTCAGGATTCTGGAATTGGTGCAGGAATTGATTCATATTTTGAATATTTAGCAAAAGGCACGCTATTGTTCCAGGATCCATGGTTAGCTGCAATGTTTCATGAACACAAAGCTGCTATTGAAAAATATATTCGCAGAGAGGATTGGCATTTATGGGTTTCTATGACAAAAGGTCAAGTGACCTTACCAGTGTTTCAATCTTTAGATGCTTATTGGCCTGGTATATTAAGTCTGTTTGGAGAAATTGCGGATGCCATGAAATCTTTACATAATTATCATCGTGTTTGGAAACAATTTGGCTTTACTCCAGAATTTTATAATATTCCCCAAGGTGAAGCTGGAACAAATCGAGAAAGTTATCCATTAAGACCAGAACTCATAGAATCTGTGATGTATTTATATAGAGCAACTGGAGACCCATATCTAATTCAAGTAGGAGTTGATATACTTAGAAGTTTACAACATAGTGCCAAAACTAAATGTGGTTATGCAACCATTAATGATGTACGTGATCATCGAAAAGCAGATAGGATGGAATCTTTTTTTCTTGCTGAAACAACAAAATATCTTTATCTTCTTTTTGATCCAGACAATTTCATTCATAACAATGGACAACAAGGGGATGTAATTAAAACACAATGGGGTCATTGTATTGTTGATTCTGGTGGATATGTTTTTAATACAGAAGCACATCCCATTGATCCTGGTGCACTATATTGTTGTCGCAGGATACAAAATATGTTACCGGATAAAATAACTTCAGATAAATTTTTTACAAAATATGATTTAAAAGAAGAATACAATACAAAAGATACAATTCATAAAGATGATAATATAAATAAAAATGAGACAAATAATTTTGTTGAAATAATAAAATTATCACAATTGAGACATAAACCTACCAATGAAGTAAAAGATAAAAAGTATGAAAATGTTGAAACATTATTTATGCAAGAATTTCTTTCTGAAAATGTTTCAAAAAGTGAAGATGAAACTAATAAAAATAAAACCCTTCATTCTGATTCCGCAAAGATGCAAGTTATAGCAGAACCAAATGTAATTTATAAAGCTGACGATAGTGAAACTACAGATACTTTTGAGACATCTATTACTTCAAATGACCAATATGATTCTGCAACAGTTCAGAATAATTCAAAACTATCTAAGAAAGCAATTAGCAATCAAATTACAAGATTTGAACCACAAATTATGTTAGAAAATATTAGAAAAAAAAATATGTATCCAACAAATACTACAGCAAGATTGATGTATCAGACTTTGTCCTGTCAGTCGCAATCATTCCTACAACGAATATCTATTATAGGAGAATTCTTTTAATATTTATTTAAAAAATTTTACTTGTATAATTTTTAGTTTTTTTATTCTATTCGTTCAGTAAATCTTTCTTTAATTTTATTGTTAGTTTAATCGTATTAAAAAAATATTTAAAAAAAAAAAAAAAAAAAAAAAAGAAAAAAAAATCATTTTTGAAGATGTATATATATATATATATCTGTTGTATAGTAGTTCTTAATCTGGATTCTAATGACTATAAGATAATAATTGTTATTTGAAATATAAAGAATATATTGCAATATTGTAATGTAAAAAATTTCATTGATCAATGTAGAATAGAGGCTAAATATTTTCATTGTATTTGTAAAGAAATTCATTATTGACTTTATCTGTGATAAGACAATTTTTTATATAGAAATATTGATAAAGTCATTAATGAGTATAATTATAATTAAAATTATTTAACAGAATTGACGAATTCGTACGCAGATATACGAATTGAAAAAGTATTTCAAATTGAATATTTATAAGCTTTTGAATAGATGCTTTTTTGTTATAATTATTTTCATCAGGCGTTTATTTTTGCGAAAATTTATTTATCGTTTATATTTTGTTTCGTAACTAATCAACACAGAATTCTGATTAATAATATCATAAATCAATATTATTTAAAAATTTTACACTAATTTTTGACTATAGAGTATCGTAAGCATGTTGACCCGTACTAATATACATATGAAATTACAAACTTCATTAATGAAGAGAATTAACACATTAATGACAGGTATAAATTATAAATAGTTTCAGGAATACATTAGCAATTTTATGGAGTATATTTTGATTGATGATAATAAATGATATTTATATCAAGAATATATGTAATATCCGTAGGCAATATGAGAGCAACAAAAAGTTCGGAAGTAAAGAAAGAAGAATCGGAACGTATGAAACAATTTCATGAGAAACTTAAATTAGAACCGATACCACGTATGTAAAAATATATATAATTTAAATTTATTGAAACATTAATATGTCCTAAATATAAATATTAATTTATTGTAAGTTTTTATATATTATTTATATAAATAGGTGTACAACCAGGTGAACGTTTCATTGATTTGGTTTTGACGGAAACTGATCCTGAAACTGGAGAATTAATCACAGATTGCGAAAAGGAACCAACCAAATGGGGTGATTGGCAAATTGGTGGAAGGGTGAGCGATTTTTGAGCACAAAATACTTTTATATCCTTCTTTCATTCAAAGATATAAATGTATATCCAAAGTACAAGAAAAAATAACAATCTCAGTTCAACGTTAACTTACAAAATTCATATCAATGTATATCTTATTTGATAAGTAAATAATAGTACTTATTTTTTTTTGTTCTAAATACACAACTACAAGTTATATTTTTTATGGTGTTACGGTTGTCAATGCTAGGTGAAATGATATACATTAGATTTTCATTTTTTAATTTATTAATTAAATATATAATATGGGAAATTCAATATTTAATTTATAGATAAATTTTTATTTCATAAAATCTCGAAATATGCGTACTGAATACTCTATAAGTACACAGAGTAGAAAAATTTGTAATTATAAATTTAAGTAACTGACAAAGTATTAAAAGAAACTTCGAAATTGAATGGCATATATTTATATATGGAATATATCATGAACAATTTATTATTTATAAAAATAATTTGCACTTGAATTTTATTAACGTCTAATCTTGTGTACTATCAGTAAAAATGAATGTACATAATTATCTTATTTATTCATTTAAAGAGTCATATATATTCGTCACATTTACATTTTCGATATATATATATATATATATATATATATATATATATATATATATATATAATCTTTCTAAAAAAGTACAGAAAAATTAAAACGTATTAGCCAAAGATATAAATATTTTTCAATATTTAAAATTACTGTACAAATCGTTTCAGAAGCTCATTAAATTTTGTATTTAATCTTCTGAAAATAAATTAAACAAGAATAGATTATTAAATCAAATTAACAAAAGATCCATTAATAAATATCTTTTTATGGAAAACTATGTACCAAACTCCCCATTTCTATACTTTTTTTATTTAATATAATTTAAACAAAGATTAAATAAAAACGTTTTCCAATATTAGGATTTTGTATGAAATGAACAATACAAGAGTACTTCTCAAGTTGTAGTTTTATAGCGTGTGATACAGAAAATACAAGATCTTATTCATGAGAAGTAAAAAATAAAACTTAGCAAAATATTTACATAAAATATTATTTTTTTTTTCTTTTTTTTTTTTTTATAGGAAGTTCTCTATAGTCTATGCCCCTTGTTTTTGTTTTAAATAGTGCAAAGAGAAATATTTGTCAAATCTTATTATCTCTGTGTAAAAAAGTACATTTGGCTAATCCAAGCATTACCTAATATAAAAATTTCTATGGTAATGCATAATAGATTAAAAATATTTGTATAAGTGTAAAATTTCATTTTATAGCTATGGCAATAAGACATATTATTTAAAATTTTCAAAAGAAAAATTAAATACTCTTAAATAGTAATGAAAAAATTAATCAGGAAATCATAATACATAAATATAGTATTATTGAAACCATCCGCGCTTGTCAGTCTTTCATCTAGCATCGACGGACCTATTAACTGTAGTTAAGGTAGCATCGACGGATCTATAAACTGTAGTTAAGGTAGCATCGAGTTGTTAAAAATTACAGATCTTAACGATTTATAAACTATAAAGTTTTATTGATAGCTAACACATCCCGCATCATCATATTTCTGAGTGTCCATAAGGCATTCACCACATTTCCATGGTTGCCCACACCATTGCCCAACCATTCAGCAGGTAATTTTGTTATATCAGGAATTTGGGTATTTTCAGGAGTAGCATTCATTTGTTTATCCCAATTTGATATGTACCGGTTTTCTACATTTAGTCCTTCAATATACCTGCGGATCAATTGTGATATTATATATTTATGTTATTTATTTAAGTTTGATCTCGTTTAAGAATTAATTTTATGTTAGTAATATGAATCAATATTAAGTAATTATATTCATTATAATGATTGTACATTTTTATAATGTACAGTTTTACCGTAAATATGCATCCGAATGTAATACTCTACTCGGTCTTGGAGGAACAGCAACGAACATTGGTTCAGGCTGTTTGGTAGCTGGTATATTACTGGTTTGTGTTGCTGCAGCCGATGTTTCTAATGCATATCGATTATGAAATAATAAATATTTTCTAGCATTTTTTTTTAACATTTATTAAATACTCTTTACCTGTTTCCATTGGTGGAAGTATCGTAGGACCTTTCGAAGCCATGTAGTTTCTGAAAAAATGTGAATTAATGAAAATTCTTTAAATTTATAAATTAAATATATTTTATAAAATAGTAGAACTCGTACTTGCTCCTTTCGGACGGTGGGATGATACGTCCATTTGCTTTAAGAATATGCACCTCTTTAACGTGTCTTGCAAGTCTCTGTACACTCGGAAATGGTGGTACAGATTTTTTAGTACGACCACAACCACGCCATTGACATTGAAAATCAACATCTATTGAATACAATGAACGGTATATTGTAGATTATAATATTATTTGATATGATTTCTTGAGTATTTCTTAAGCATTTACCAGGAGCAGCATTTGTAAAAGATGATTGTACATGTCCATTTTGTTCAGCGATACAATGATCAATGCAATCAGTCATATCTTCAAATTGCCAATCACAGTTGTCCCAACAACATTCATATACTACATCTTGTAAAGCATTTGATCCAACTGTAATAGATGATCCTTTTAATTGTCCTCCATCTTCATTCATTTTAATAGCTCTTTCTTCCCAAGCTTGTTTCTCTCCTGCTGGTAATTTTCTCCACTGAAATATATAAACCATTATTTACTATTTATAATATTTTTTTTTTGGTTTATGTACATCATAAAAAACGAGTTTGAAAGGGCGATTAAGTATGCGAGAGATCTCATTTCAACATTCTTAAATATATGTATATATATATATATATTATATGTATATTTTGTGTATATACAATTTCATTTAGATTAATTATTATATTGCATACTTTTAACCCTTAAAATATTTTTTTCTAATAAAATAGAAAATAATTATGAATAAAGAAATAAATACCTCATTGCCAACTATTCTGCTAATCTCTCCAAAGGATGACTCAGGATTGTTTTGCGTAATCTGCGTTCGCATTTTACTTGAATATAAAATATAGCCCGTAACTAATTTTTTACCCGCCGTTTTCTAAACAGAAGAAAACAAATTATAATGCCATCGTACATGAACAAATATTGCCTGTATACCTTTAAGAAGAGCACATCCAATTTTGGATCTAATGTTGTTAGAGAACGAAAATTCAATGGTGCAAAAACACAAAGTATGCTGGCATATTTTTTTAAATAAAAATAAAGTGTAAAAATGAAAATATAACACGTGACAATTTGGTAAGCAAATAATTTCAATGTAAGGCCTACCTTTTTAGATGATACAGGTGTCTGAATATTGGAGAGCACCGGTTGAGCTTCAGTAGATCCAACGGATGGTGGACCACCAGCATCCATGCTGTCCTCCCCAACTCCTACTCCTACTCCCACTCCTAATCCTACTCCCATGCCTAGTACATCAGGTTCCAGCTTCGGTAACAATGGCGATGCTTCCTATACCATTTATGTTTTGTTACCTTCATTATCCGTTACCGAATGTTATGTTATTTGTTAAGTCTTCAATATATAATCTTACACAATATTACAAACAACGGAATACATTTTAATATAGGCTTTGCAATTGTTATCCTTTTGTATTAAAATATGCATTATGTATTGAATTTAACTATTTTCTTTTCAATAAAACAGCTCAAGCCCCAAGAGACTATATATATATATATATATATATATATATATATATATATATATATATATATATATATATGTATATTAAAAAATATATATATATATATTATTTTAAAGATATGATATATCAATTCAAGTTTAATTTGCAGTATAAAGATTAGTATCTTATGCACTCCATTTAAAGCAATTTTTTTCATTTCTACATGTGTGTGAATCAGGTTAGAGCGACATGGAAGCAAGAACTTTTGGTGGTGTTGTATATCTATTACATATTTAACAATATAAACCCAACAGGTGCTCTGAATTTCTTCCTTGTATCTAAATTATTGCTCACCCTATAAGTGCTATGTGTAAAAACATAACTGCACATAATAATAAAAGAAAATAAATATGCCGGCATAAAATAACATCATGCATATTGATAGATTGATACATCAAGATATATTAAGAATAATAATTTTTTTTTCTTTTATTTATTTTTTAATTTATTAATAATTTAATTATATTGAAAGTTAATTTGTTGTATCAATCCGTGTGGTATTAAATACATGCAATTTTGATGTTGCTTCCCTCAGGATAGATAGTACAATTTTGTAAATTAGTAATTACCATTTCAAACTGAGCTGAACTGGGCGTGACGGACTTGACTTGATTTTGCGTCTGAGCCACGTCACCCGGAACCTACAACACACGCATTACATGCCAAGCAATAATTTTATAGTTAGTTGCGTATAAGAAGGAAGCTGTACATTGTTATTTTTGATCTATCTGATTTTAAGGTGTCATTAATATTTAAGTTAATATATTCTACATGGAAGTACACTCACTTTAGCAGGATTAATTGGTCTCCGGAAGAAATAAATTTCATCTTCTGTAACGGTAGCACTATGATTAAATTTTTTTAATCCTTCTTGATTTAGTTTCTTCATTAAATTTTTACTTTCATCATAAAGAGATTCACAAATATATATATCATCTTCTGGAATTTCTGTTGGTCGACCTGTAAATTATTATTAGTTTAGTAATTTCACTAAACATATTGCATTTATATGTTCTTTTAATTAAAGGTGTTATTAATATTATATAATATTATATATTATTTTATATACATACTGCATATATATTCTCCATAATCGAGGACGGCACATTTTCCAACAATTGCAACAATAGGGTGGGTACCATCGACTGTAGATAGGAATAATTCTTGTTTATAAAATAATTTAGTAGGCGCATGTGGAACTTCTCCTGGCATTAATAACCAAGGACCTTTAAAATAACATTTTCCACTGCAAAATATTAAATATTTTTTTTTTTTTAAGATATTTCTTTCCTTTTCAAATTATTGATGAATTTTATAAATATTTGTACATACTCTTTCGTTGCCCATATTGCATCAACTTGAGCTATTTGTTGTCTGCCACCATCTGTTGCCACATAAACAAAATCTCCAGTTTTTACAGATCCGGCACACGTATTATATTGTTCATAATATGTATTTTCAGTATCATCTGGATTGTATAATATCACATTCTACAATATAAAAAGGGGGAAGAAAAAAAATGGTTTGTGCAATAAAATTATAGAAATATTAAAATTACAATTTAAATTAATTAATTAATTACATACAGGCCTTTCTTTTTCTGTTAATTTCTCTCCCTCTTCTAATTCAGCAATTTCTTCTTTATGCTTTTCCAATCTTTCTTTATACACGGAAATAACACGTTTTGGTTCTAAAGGCTTTTCTCGTGGGATTAATTTTAAATGATCTGGATCAAAATTCCATACTTTGATTTTTTTAAAAGCTCTTGCCTTTGTAGAATACCTAGATTCGCATACATATACGTCTTTTTCCAAAAATCCTTCTGGTTGCATTCTAAAATAATCTTTTACACTTAATACACAACATCTGCCTGCTACTTTAATTAATGGCACTGCAACATGAGCATCGCTTTTAAATAATTCTTTATCAAGAAATTTTCTAGATGCAACATGATAGGTTTCACTCGGCCTATAGAATAAATTCCCATATAACATTTGTTGTCCTTCTGTATTGGTCCAAAGACGTTCTATTAATACCACGCTATATTCCATCCCTCTTTCAGTTGGTTCTATATAAGCAAAATCACCAGCTCTATATACTTCTTGATTAAAACTCATAGATCCTCCACCATCGTTATGATTACCCTCTGTATTGGTATTTGTTTCAGAATCCTAAAATAACATTTAATATAATATATTTTCATATTTATTATTATATTATTATTAATTTTTGATAAATATAGAATAACATTACAGACTTTAGTTTCATTCCCATCACAACTTTCATCTTCATTAGGCATGGTTAATTCTTGTTGATGTTTAACACGTTTCAATTCTGCTACTTGTGCAGAAAGATCAAGAAGTGTATAGTTTAATGATGGGGAATGTAACAAATCTCCTCCGCGTGTTATTTCATCACGTGTTCGAAGAAAAAATGCTTGTAATTCAACGCTATCCTCAAATGGTTGAGAATCTGTACGTGAGAGTCTTCGTGCTCGTTCTAAACATATGAATACGTCTTCTTGAAATCGATCCAACCTTTTATAAACACCTCTATCTAATCTTCTTTTAATTAAATCCAACGATAAACCTCGTATTCTGTAACAAAAAAACAAACATTTATTAATAATCTTAAAATAAATTACATTAATAAATATATATATATATATATATATATATATGTATATATATATTATGACATACTTTTTTCCCTCTATAATATCATGTTCTGGAAGTTCGGCCATAGAATCTGAATAACATCTTCCTTCTTCATCTTGATGATTATAAAGAGCTGTAAATATCGTAGCTAATATTTCTTGAATCGCCGCAGATACGTCCGGTACACTTTCATCGTCTTCACTCAATTGTAATTTAGTTTGTAATACTAGTCGTTGGAGAATTAAAGCATCCTGGAATTTTATTTGACCTTAATTGCTTTTATAAACAAAGGATATTCTTAATATTTAATATTTTGTTTTTCATGAAATTTAAAAATGTCTTTGGTAATTGTAGATATTTACTTCTGCTTCGTTTTTTTTGTATTTTTTTCTTGTACGCTGATCTACATCTTTGTCTCTTAATAACCGTATAAAACAGGGTCGAACTTTTAAAGGTTTGTGATTACTAACATTATTTAATTGTTGGATATAACCTTGATTGTTCATTTTTTTTTTTGTCTTTAAGTATTCAATACAGATCAGACAACTAGACCACAATGGAGTATTAATTAATTTGGAAAACTTTCACGTTAACATTTGAACCGAGAATAACATTTTGACACATTTGATATATGTAAAAACAGAATTGATTTCATTTTTTCATTATTTTGTTATAATTTGATGATCGCAATTTTTATTAATTTGCACGATTATTAAACCGACGATAGCACGAAGGATGCGGATTGTACGTAACCTCAAACCCTTTATCCGTAAACAGCCTAAGCTTTCCATGTTTTAGCGCGAAATTTCAATCCAAGTATTGGCGTTTATCGTTTCGTACTCTACATAATTACGAACAATAAAAATTATAATAATTTTCAATTGTTCAATATTAAATTTGTCAGTTTTTATTTTAATAAGAATTAATTCAGTTTTAGTTGGAGTAAAAATAATTTTTTTAATGTTTATTTAAAAAAAGAAGAAAAGGAGGAAAATATTAGTTATTTGATGTGTGATTTTTTTTTTTTTTGTATAATGGAAATAGCTCTTCCTAAAGTATTTTTAGTTATAAATTGTATAATTTTAATTATAATGTGATTAGGTTAATAAAATCACATTAAACTTCATACATTTTATAAAAGATTTTTGCTTTTCTTAGAAGTGAGATAAATAGAATATTAGAAATATTTTTTTAATAAATGCAATTATTGACAAATGATGATGTAATTAGGAATTTCTTTTAGTTACTTACATAAACAATTAAGTAATTTCTATGATCTGGAAAAATACAAACCTTATATATTTGAGAATCAGGTTCATTGTATTTGCAAGCATTATCAAACATTAATATAAAATCTGACACCAATTCATCCAGACTATCATATCCATTATTTTTTAAACTTGATGCTATTTTTTCCATGTTCATTGGTTGTTTAATAACTTCATAATAATCTGGATATTCATTTTTATTTGGCAGTTTCATAAAAATAAGAGACAATTGTCTCCCTTTTGCATCATGGTAATCTTTTATAGTGTCATACATAGTTCGTAATTTTTGTAAATGTAACGGTACTACCTTCT
This sequence comes from Vespa crabro, assembly GCF_910589235.1. NCBI lineage: Eukaryota > Metazoa > Arthropoda > Insecta > Hymenoptera > Vespidae > Vespa > Vespa crabro. The sequence goes on along the minus strand of NC_060972.1, from coordinate 1,870,462 downwards.
TTGGTCTCCTATATTTAGTTTTTTAGAAATTGTAAATAAAATATTACAGAAGGCAATATATAATTAAACTCTGTTTTATATTATCATTGTATTCATTATATATTATAAATCAAATATATATTAAAATCTTCACATACCCAACGTTCCTAGTAGGCGTAGAAGCTGTTGATTTAGGTTTAATTAATTCAGGTAAAGGACCTAACTCTTTTACCTTATCCATTAAAACTTTTTCTAATGTATTTGCATCCTCATATATTAAAGAACCTTCCTCATTATACTGACGACAATTATTAAACATTAACTAAAAATGTTGATTATTATTTATTTAATAGATTATATTCACAATCGAGGAATTAGAATTAATCTATATTAATTTATTTTAATGGGATACCTTAAAGTCTTGAATCAATTCATTTTCATTTTGATACTTTTCTGCTTTTATATTAGCCTCAATGGCTAACATATCTATAGGTTCTGCTATTACTTGATAATAATCTGGATATAATTTTTTTGAAGGTTTCTCCATAAACATCAACATTGGTTGTCGACCACCATCTTCGCACTGAAATATTAAAGATTTTATACTAACTGCCATCAATACATTTAGCCCAATTTGGAATTACTTACAACGTATTCTATGACACATTTAACTAAAGCATATAAACGCTTTTTCAATGGTATATTATCCTTGTATTTTCCCCGAGTTAAAAGATTAGATGCTCGTTTAATAAGCTTTGGCTGTTGCGAACTATTTTCAGATTCGCTATCTGAATCTGAATCCTACAAATATTAAACAATAAGGAAATATAATATAAAAATTTAATAAAAAAGATTAAGAATAAATGCATAAATTGTTACTATTAATGATCGAATCAAAAGTAATATTTAAAATTTTTATGTAATAATATTAATGAGATACGTATAATCGTAAATGATTTTGAAAGTATGAGAACAAAAAAAAAAAAAAAAAAAAAAAAAAAAAAAAAAAAAAAAAAAGAAAATGTAATTACTTACCTTATAATAACTTTCATTTACCTGATCAAACTCTAATAATTCTTGTACTTTTTCTTGCATTATTTTTTGTAATTTTACAGCACACTGTAAAATAAAATAAAAATATATATATATATATATATATATATATATATAAAATAGTCTAGTCATAGAATATTAATATTGATTAAAAAAAATATAAATATGGTGATTACCTTGTATAGTCTAGAAGTATGAATATTATATTTCTTAGCATTTTCAAACATTATGTTCATATCACCCGCAACTTCACTTACAGTACCATATTCGCCTTTCTGTAAGTTTTTATTTTTTATTTTTTATTTTATTTTGTTTATACATATATATAATATATAGAAAGAAAAGTAATCATTATATTATGAAATTCATAATAATTTCTGATATATACCTTTATTTTTGTACGAATTTGTAATAGAGATATAGGATTTTTAATCATCTTATAATAATCAGGATATAATCGTTTCGATGGTAATTTCCAAAAATATTCACTCATTCGAACACCTGAATGAAAATATTATTATTAATGTTAATATATAATATATAATTTTATATTTTATTTATACTATGTAAATGATTATTTAATAAAATACCTTGATTATTAGGAGCCGTTCTAATAGTTTGAAATAGTTGCCATTGTGGATTATCTGCTTCTTCTGTTTCTGGAGATTCCTCTTCTTCGTCATCACTTTCTTCATCTTCATCTGGTAATAATGCTGTTTGTGCTATCAATGATTGAGCCATTGTACGACTTCCTCTTTTACTTCGCGTTGAAGGTGCTGTACTTGCAATTTTTATACTATTATTTCCCAATCCGGTATCTTGTCTCTTTGCAGCTGTTGTAATAATTTTCTTTAAAAGTTTAGCATCCTTGTAAATTTGCGAACCCGGCTCATTAAAATGACACGCATTTCTACACATTAACATTAAATCCTTTTCCATATCTCCAATTCCGTTATATGCACCTTCTTGAATTTTTCTTGCAACAGTTTTTAAATCCACTGGTGTTTCGATTACATCATAATATTCTGGATACAACTAAAATATTTTTTAACATTCTAAACAGTGTGTATAAATTATATTAATCGTAAGATAAGTAATGTAATCATGAAATAAACCTTTTTAGACGGTTTTAATTGAAACATTGTATGCAATGGCCTATTATTGTCAGTAGGATCTGTAGCTGTCATAACTGCTGCAAATAAATCTTCAAATTGTTGCATAGTTTCTTCATCAGGATTTGTAGAACTTTCAGAGGTATCTTCTGCGTCGTCTTGCTTTAAGGTAGCTTTACGTGCCTAACAATGAAAATATTGATTTACTTTATCGTTGTATAAGTTTTATTATATTTTTTTTTTAATGACTACTCACCAATCTACCAACTTTTAATATTAATTTCCCTTTAGGCTCTGGATCTTCATATTCTTCCATAATACGATTTTTGGTGTTCGTACATAGTTCCCAAAGTTCAGTGGCATCTTTGTACTCTGGAGATGTACGCTAATGGAAAAATATTAGATTGAAATACATAGTTTTAATATTAATTGATAAACAAATATTTTGTATTATAGATATAATAATATATGTAAAATAAATGAATAAAAAAATATGATAAAAGAAATAGAAACTCTTTTTCTTCTTTAATAATACCATATAAAAAGCTTTGGCATTGTTGACCATGAGTTGAATATCTGCAGCCAAATCATCCATATCACGATATTCATCGGTTTTTAATTTTTGTTGAACTTTCAGGAGATCTATTGGATTTGATACTACTTCATAATAACCTGGTTCTTGTCTACGTTTAGGCACACGTATAAATGCATCACATAATAACGTTCCATCTTCTTTCTTTTGATTACGAAGAACATCATACAATTGTTGGCACAAGTCACTCTGTATAAAAATTATGTATACATTAGTACATATATTTATGTTTGTATATGACAATGACAAAAAAGATTTTTATTTTAGCACAATAAAAAGTAAAGTGATTTTTATGTAAATTCATAACATGATTAATAAATAAAATACAAAGGTAAATAAATATAGAATAATGTAGATTTATATAAAACTTACAGGATCCAATTTTTTTCGCCTTTTTGTTGGTTCAGGCGGTAAGTCTTCTCCATCATCCTCTGTGCCACGACTTGCAACAGATGAAGTTCTACGACGCTTATTCATCTTGCCAGATCTTAAAACACATCAATGGCAATTATCACCATATTTGCAGAAGTACAGATAGCATTAGCTTGTACAGTTTCAAATGGAATATTATAAAAGTAAGTTCTTTGACTAATAAGAATATACACAGATGAGGTTCTTGAACTTATACACTCTCAACCTAAACTGTAATGTAACAATAGTATGAGCGCGCGTGTATACAGTTGATGAATATAAAAAGATGAATATTTGAATATTTGTATATCATATACACACCACGTTTTTATATAAAATACACTCGAACGTATAGAGATTCTAACGAGCTGATATTATGTACGATGATAATCGTACGCATAGCACGGCGGCCACAGCTAAGAAAATTTCGCCGCCATGATAAGTCGCCACTGTGCTTTAAAATGCATGACTTCAGAAAATTACAATTTTCAAATGATATCTCTTACGATAAAAGAATTTCACGGATGAAATGATTAAAAGAATATTTTCGTTTGCACTTTTTAATCATCGACGTACCAACGTTGAAACATTTTTGGCATTTGTAACCGTACAGTTTTCAACTAGAATTTGCCGCCATAACGTAAACCAATCTGCGTTGTCGCTAATCGTACGGTCAAAATTTCCCCTTGATCTCCATGTGGCATAACATTTTTCATACTTTTCGACTCTCACCTTTATTTCAAAATTATTACGAGAGCTTGTACATTAATAATCTATATGTAAAAGTATTCGTATTTTAATTTACTCCGTTAATTACGTTTTTCACCTGTAATCAACGATGACACACGACTTGGACGACGCCATGCCGTAATCACAGCAATCGTCTGTTTAAAACAATGCGCACCCTATTATGATTATCGCTAACTATCTCAGATATTTAATTTCAGTGATGATAAAGGTGTACAAATTAATTTAAAGTGTACGCTTTATTCGTTTCTTTTGTCTTTCCTTTTTGTTTTCTTTCCTCGATAATTAATTTACCAGCAAAGAATAATATTTCCGTTCAATCTTTTTTCTTTTCTTTCCTTTTTTTTTTTTTTTTTTTTTTTTTTTTTTAAAGTCGCACGAATTAAAAACTTTACAAATTATATATTATCGATAGAATTAAAACGATCGAAGTTAATTAAAGGAATACATTAATATCGTTAACTTTTCCATTAAAACATTTAATCGTAATTTCGCAACGATGAGTTCTACAATACCGACGGATGATAAGAAATTTATCGCAGCGCTACTATTCGTAGATAATTTAATATTATCATCGCGTCGATAAGGTAGAACGTTCTATCGATAATGAGTTTCGATGCTCGATAAGATTCAATGATTTTCTATTCAAAGTTCAATGGTCTTTTAAATTTGTTTACAGTGATACGAGTCAATGACATTCGAATCGGACAGTCCACTGGGACATTATTTTATATAATATTAAGAACATATTTTACATAATTCTAAGAATATATTTTACATAATCCTAATGTAATTCTTATAGGAAAATATAGAAATAATTACGAACTATAGATATTTTTTTTCTTTCTTTTTTTTTTTTTTTCTTTTTTTTTCCATTAGACAAAACAGAAAATTACAAAGGAAGATTATATAAAAAGTTCGAAAGATGTCAGAAATATAATAATAAAAATTTATTCGATATGTAAATAAATTATAAACGAGAACAAGTAAACTATTTTATGATTTAGTTCGTTAGGCTTCAATTCCATTTTCTTCTTTAGACGAAGTTTCTCTCTCTCTCTCTCTCTCTCTATCTCTCTCTCTCTCATAGGCTTCTTGATAACAAATTGGAATTACTGATAATTTTAGTTTAGTTAGTTTAACGTTGGTTGTTAACGAAACTTACTAGGTTAATTGAATTTATCTAGCTACGCGTAGAAATCCATGCGCAGAAATTTAACTGGAGCAAGAGATCATTTCGTAGAAGACGCAGAGGGATTTCTAGGTAGTTTGATAATGGGTATAGGAAAAGGAAATGGTGAAATGAATCGAGAATTATTACCATCCTCAAATATTATTTAATATCCTATTAATTTCAAAGTGCATGATAGTCATTGTTCCTGTAAGTACCTATAGGTATGAGAATTATTTACAAGAATTTCATAAAAAGCATTTATAGCAAATCTGTTAATATTCTTGTCAAAAAAGGATTCACGTTAATCAGAGATACGACTAATTTCTCTTTATCTTTTATTCTCTTTTATTCTCTCTCTTTCTCTCTCTCTCTCTCTTTCTCTCTTACTTTCTCTCTCTCTCTCTCTCTCTCTCTCTCTTTTGTCTTTTATTTTTCTTACGGCGTTTTTCACGTCGATCATTTTCAATGCACGCTTTTTCATCGCTCGTTAAAATTCTCGACAATTTTTCTGCTGACTTTTCGACGTCGTACAATATAACACGGTTCCCTGTTACTGTCATTTACGCTGATGCAAAAACTAGATGCGTGTCCTCTGACGATTTACCAAGCCTCCAATGCGAATCCTTTTTTATTTTGGAGAATTCTCTTATAACACGGTTAATTCGTATCGTATTACATCGAAACCGGTCGTCTCTCTCAGCTATCATATTTTATCTTCTCTCAGTTACTGTATTTTAAAGAATGACTGATATAGTATTATCGCGTATAATTATATGACCAAGTTTACATATACATTCAAATGTAAATAATTTTAAATAGGCCATCAACAATTTTTTTTCTATTGCATTTAACAAACGAGATATTCAATTGATATACATTATATATATATATATTTTTTTTTTATATATGTATGCATATAGTATAATTTATTTATACATAATAAATAAATATAATTTAACAAAGGAGATATTCAATTGATCTTTCACTTATGATTAATCTATAATATAAATTTTACTATATATATATATATATATAAATTTTACTATATATGTGTATATTATATTATAGATATATAAAAATTATAACGAATAAAGTTGAAAAGTTGATGCTTTTCGATTTGTTACTTAATGAAAATAAGTGTCCATTTGAATGATTAGAATTTCACTCGAAATTCAAAGGATTCTATTTCTTTCTTCCTATTGAAAAAATTATATTTTCTCTGGTCACGCTATAGTCGACATAAATATACCTTTTGGTTCCATACATTCTCAAAACATTCGTAGTGCACGGGATACAACTATGTTATATATATGCAAGTGTACGTAGCTAGCCATCGTAGCCAAGTACCGAAGGAGGTGTATTACCATTTCTTACGATAGTCAGACACGCCAAGGGGCGCAACGAGAACTTTGTCTTCGCACTTTTCGTTTATTTTTTTGTAGATAATACAAATCTTTTGACGTTGTATTTTAATCCTTGATCCATTGCTACGATTTGTCGATAACTTTTATTATATCGATGAATTAAGATCAATGAATGTATTATGTTCCTTGAAAATTTTTAAAGCTCGTTTTAATAAAATATTAACGTCAATAATATTTTACATTTTAAATGGAACATTTCTTTCTTTCATTTATTCTTTTTTTTATTTTTTTATTTTTTTATTTTTTTTTTTTTAAACGATTTTTTCTAACCACCAACTTTAATAATTTTTTATTTCTTAAAATACGAGAAATTTTCTAAGCGAATTTTTTGATAAAGCATTTTTAATGACTTATTAATAACTTCATTTCTTGTGAATATTTATTTTTTTTTTTTTTTTATTGGATTATAAAAATCTATTCTAAGGAGGAGAACTTATAGGTTTTGTTTTATAAAATTTTTGAAATGAAAGATCCCGGGTAATATTGAAATTCGAATGATTTTCATAAATTTTTATTTAATATATTAAAATTAAAATTTTACATTATCTGTCACTAATTATTATTGACGAAAGAACAATGATATTCATTATAAATAATTATTATTATGTTACAAAAATATTATGAGGGAGAGAGAGAGAGAGAGAGAGAGAGAGAGAGAGAGAGAGAAAGAGAAAGAGAGATTTTACTAACAAGAAAAATAATATGGCGTAAGTATCTGAGGTATTATTATAAGTTTTACATTTTTAAATAATTCATAAATTTTATCATAATCTCTACAAACATATAAATAGTACACAGATATGTATAAAAAGAGCTTGCAAGAAATTCGAGACAAACTGAAGGTTTTTTTTTTTTTTTTTTTTTTTTTACATTTTTTACATGTTTATTTTTTCTACATTTATTTTTTAATTTTGGAATTTTCACTTTTCGCATCGAATTTTATACAAAAGAAAAAAAAAGAACTTGCATAACGAGGGACGACGAATGAATTTTTATTGTTATTTTATTTGATTATTATTATTATTATTATTATTATTATTATTATTATTATTATTATTATTATTATTATTATTATTATTATTATTATTATTATTATTATTATTATTATTATTATTATTATTATTATTATTATTATTATTATTATTATTTTCATTCATGATATATTGTAAAGTAACGTTATGTTCTATCGATTTTATTATTTTCTCATATCAATGTAGCATTTGAAGCTTCCTCTCTCTCTCTCTCTCTCTCTCTCTCTCTCTCTCTCTCTCTCTCTCTCTCTCTTTCTCTCTCTCTCTCTCTCTCTGTGACCATTGGCAATAGGCAGAAATTCACAAATTGCTAAAATTACCCTGTCATATCTAAACGAACGTGAATAATAATAATTTGGTGGTGAAATGTCAGTGAATATTTGATAGACATTATTATTCGATACAGATAGTTTAATCTTTAATATGGTTAAATGTTAGATAATCATTAAGTAGTTAAATTAATATAAATAAAGAAATAACCATGTGCATGTGATTTCTTTTTTTCTTTTCTTTTCATTTATTTATTTTTTTATTTTTTTTTAATTAATAACACAAATTCATCCTCTCCTTCGTGGAGTAAAAAAATAAGTAACGAGTCAGCTTTTTCATTTTTTATGTACCTATATATCTTTTATTTCTTTTTTTTTTTTTTTTATTTTTTACAATTAGTCAAAGAAGGTGTATAAGTTTTCTTTCTTTTCTCTCTCTCTCTCTCTCTCTCTCTCTCTCTCTCTCTCTCTCTCTCTCTCTATCTATCTTTCTCTTTTTTCTTTCTCTTTTTTCTTTCTCACACGACGCTCGTTCCTTGTAATGAAAAATTCTTGACTTTACTCGGACCTGTTAAGTTTCACGTTCCTTCCTTTTTTGTAATTTGTATTTTTTTTTCCTGTTCTCTCTCTTCTTTTTTCCTTTTTTCTTTTTTTTTTTTTTATTTTATTTTTTTTCTTTTTTAGTTTTGTTTGTTCCCCCCTCTCCACGCACATTTCGCTCCTATCCCCTTACCCTTTAACCCCGTCCTCACCGAATCCTTATCCTACACAATGGGATGCGCTGCTCTCTATTTTGTCAACATTATGAATTTGCAAAAAAACGGTAGATGAGCTCTTTTCATCTGTTCTTACGTTTCTTTTAAAATGAAGGGCTCCTTAGACTCATCAAAAGACGGACACCTCATCTTGGATAAGTAAAAACGCGACTCTCTCTCCAATCTCATCCCTCTCTATCTCTCTCTCTCTCTCCCATTCCACCCCTTCTCCCGCCCTTCTCTTCCGCCACTTCATCGTGCTCTCCTTCTCTCTCTCTCTCTCCCTCCCTCTCTCTCTCTCTCTCTCTCTCTCTCTCTCTCTCTCTCTCTCTCTCTCTCTCTCTCTCTCTCTATTTCATTCCTTTACTATTCCCTTTCTCTCATTTTTCATTCGTGAGTATACTTAAAGTTTATCATGCGAAAAGTTTTACATATAAAGATTTGCGATCGCGATCAATTCGTGATCACATCATGATTTTTTTCTTTCTCTTTCTCTTTTTTTTTTTTTCTTTTTCTTTTGGAAAAAGAAAATAAAGAGGAGGATAGAAAAAAAGAGAAGTTTTTCAACGATTACGGATCGATATGTCTGTAAAAAATTCGCTAGAAAACGTGGAGAGAAGCGTCGAGCCGAACGTTGCGTCAACATTTGCGCTTTGCGCGGCTCTCTGTACCTATACGCGGTTACGTTCACAAATATACTATTCTTTCCTTCATTTTTTTTTTTTTTCATCCTTTTGTTTCTTCGTTTTTTTCTTTTTATTCTTCATCTTTTTCCACTTTTTTCTTTCTTTCTTTTTTCTCTGTCTTTTTTTTTTTGGCTTCTTTTTCTTTTTTTTTTTTCAACTCACGTATCAGCCGATAAATCAACACGAATGGATTTTCTATCCCTTTTCAACCCACTTTTTTCCTTTTTCCTTTTTTTCTCTCTCTTTTTTTATTTTCTTTTTTTTTCTTTTTTTTTTTTTTTTTTGGCGAATTATATCTATCGCAATTAGCGGTATAAATCAATGACCATGTTAATGGAGCATCTATTAGAATTTTGATCTGATTGAAATTCTAGGGTATTTAATTATTCATTTGTTAATTTATTTTTCAAATCTTTTCTTTTTATTCGAAATCTATCGTAATTGTCAATTTTGATAAATAACACTTTCGAGAGAATTGTTCATATTAATGCTTTTTTACTTTTCCCTACTATGTAAGGTACACTTTTATTTTATTTTATTTTATTTTTTATCATAATTAAAAAGATATTCCAAAAGAAAAATAAACATGGATGAGTATGTTCCGTTTATATTCTTTTTGTAAAATTTATTAAATTTATTTTACGTTGAAAATTGTAAGTTTGCAAAATTTCAAATTTTGTTTCAAAAGAAAAAAAGATAAAGAAAGGTGATTTCATAATGTTTCAATTTGCATTGAAAAGTAAAATTTGGAAAAATTTTAAGTGTATAAAGCATTTGAAAATGACATTTGATTTTCTTCGTCAGTAATTTTTATTAATGAAGTAGCCATTTATAAGTGATTACAATTACAAAATAAAAAATTACAAGCTTTATATGTAACTATAATAAAATTTCGTTTAATTCTTATTTGACTATGTTTCGATCGATAGCGCATGGGTACGAATGACCATATTTAAAAAAATTCTCGTCACGTATTTCCTTGGAAGCTGTGCTTATTTATCCTACTGTATAATTGCCAGATACTCAGGATGGTACATCCACCGAGAAGACTTGTCGATTCTACAGGGACATGTTGTGCGTGCAATATTAAAATTTCTCGACATTTCGAGATGGCAAAACTCGTCTCTGAATAGCAATGCGGAGTTGAAATGGTTGTCTTTTCTATTTCAAAGAACGCCAATTTCGAGAATTTCAAGGTATTTTTTCGGTCATAACAAATATTTTGAATGTTTAAGTAATACAGAGTGCCATTTTCGAATTAAAGAGAAATAAAATTTTTTAATTCATACAATAATATTCTATTTTAATAATACGAAAAATAATAAACAATGAAAAGTGAAAATATTGAAAAATTGTCGGAGAAATTTTTATTTATGATAAATATATCATTTTCTTTTCTTTTCTTAAAATAAAATCTATTAAGAAATATTCAAGAGAGAGAGAGAGAGAGAGAGAGAGAGAGAGAGGGAAAGAAAAAAAAAGAAAAAGAAGAAAGAAATTTATAATTCGTTTATATTCATTTCATAAACTTTTTCAAACGAACGTATTGGATAGAAAAATGAATTTTAAAGATTGTTACGTTTGTTTATACATAAAATAATATTATAAGTATCTATGTTATAATATAATAATAATTCGAACAAATCTATCGTTAGAAAGAATAATTATTTTTCCAAAATATTGACAGATAGTCTATTTAAAACTGAAATAAATTTAATATGCATTAACACGATTTTATATCATTTGACATAGTATTATTAATGATAGAATTAATATTCGGACTTTCGAAAGAACAATTTTCCTTTTAGTCATGAACATATATTTACTTATTTAAATTCACATTATAACAACTTTTTTTTATTACATAGAACATATTGTCATGTTTGATTATTCAATTAATATATATCTACTTTAAAATATTAAAATCAATTAAATTCTCATTGACAATAATAATTAATATGTTTTTTCTTATTTCTACAAAATGTATTTATATACGCGCGCTTGTGTGTGTATGTGTGTGCGTGAAAGAATAAAGGAAGAAAAAAAATGAGGATAGATAAGGAAAAGTAAAAAAAACAAAAAAAAAAAAATAAAAAAAAAAAGAAAAATAAAAGGAGAAAAAAGAATAGAAAAGAAAATAGAAAACCGTCGTGTATCCTGATAAAAATAATAAATCCTTTCAGGTGTATCTGGATATCGTGAACAATATTAATTTAGCTCATGGGACATTTCGGGACAACAATGTCTAACACGGGATTCCCTGAGAAAGGTAACTCTGCTCAATCTAGATCGGTCCAAAGGATCGGAGAGCCGCAAACGTAACCGCTCCTTCGGACGTCTAACAAGGGAGGTTACAAGCATCGGACGCAGAGTCAATTAAGGGTTGTCGTTGAAGGCCACGTCTCTCGCGCGGCTTCAACGGGATCTAACATAGAGACAGACCAACGGGATCAGACGAATTTCCAACTTGTCCTATCTTCGAGTAACGACGTTGCTCGTTGACCCAAAATGATCTTTGTTTAGATCAAACACAAGTCTCTTCTAAACATTTATATAATCTATTATGACATCGATCGATTATTTATTTGGATTTATTGTTTATTTTTTCCATTATTTTGCTTTTCTTTTTAATATTTTCATTATAGTTTAATCTCACTTTCTCTTAGATAAGTTTGCATTAATCCATTTAAAAATTATACTATCGATGAAATTTCTCTTCAAAAAATTAAGAAAAAATTATGATTGATGAAGTCTAATCTATTTATTTGTTTTAATCGTTAATAATGATTATTAGAAATCATTGTAAAATTAAATTTCTTTTATATATATATATATATATATATATATATATATATTTCAATATTGAATGATAACAAAAATTTTTAATCGAAATTCTTTTTCTTATTTTTTTTTTCACCGACGATAGTTTACCTTTTTTTTTTTTTTTCTTTAAACATAATATATTATACTTAGCATAATATAATTACTAATTATTAATCAATGATCATATTAAATTAATTGTAAATTTACGTTAGAAATTTTCAACGTTTCCAAACAAGTACAAATTATACTTCGAGAATATATTATATATAAAATTATATATATTGGAGTTAAAGTGATAAGTGATAATAATTTTATATTATTTTTTCAGTATAATCAAAATTTTGATATATAGAGAGAATGAGGATATTAATCGTGTAAAATTAATAGATGTTAGAGAATATCCTTGAATTTATTCAATTCTCCTTTTTCATACGTCTTCTCTTATTCTTCCCCCCTTTTTTTTTTTTAACATATAAAAGAAAATATAATTAAATACGAGCGATTGCACATGCTTGAAGATATAGAAAGTAACAGATAACATTAAAGAATATTATTTCATTGAGATCGTGACAAAATATATTAATATAGATAGCTGATACGTTTTGTATCATTTGATATGCTCTTCGTTTTATGTATAACATATATGTCGTTTAACATTACTCATTTCTTTGAAAGTAAGTTTTCAACATATATGAAAATATATGTAAATATATATCTATATAGAATATATAGAATAATATTTTCCCTTTATTATAGATAGAAATATGAAAAGGATAAAGGAAGACATAAAAGAAATGTTTCAATAAATTTGAAAGGGTTTGTATATTTTCTTTTTTTTTTTTTTTTGGTACGTGCCATTAATGGACACAATTGTACGTAAGTACAAATATACGTGTTTAAAAAAGAAGATCGTACGTGTAAGATACATACGTATGTCTAAGAAGTAAGAAAACGTATTGTTTGATTTACGAGGGAAGATATATATATATATATATATATATATATATATATATACATATATATATATGAGTATATCGTGAGAATAATAGTTAGACATGCAAGTGTTTCGAGGGCTGGGTTATAAATATGTTTCTCGCTACAATCTCGGTTTTGTTTGTTTTCTTTCTTTCTTTCTTTCTTTCTTTCTTTCTTTTTTTTTCTTTTTTTACGTTATCTCAAGTATAACACAAGCAGCGATTATTGAAATAAAAGAGAAGTTTGTAAATGGCTCAACGATCACACGTATACGTGTACTTACTTGCGTGAATATAAAACGAACGGTGTTTGCCGAATACGGTCTCGACAATTTCTCTTTCGAGTTGTGGATAGACAAAAATTTTCTTCTCTAAAAGGATTAGAAATGAACGGGGATGGAGATAAGGGAAAGTACACGTCACCTCATGGCTCGAAAACCTGGGAGTATCTAGCGATCTTCGTTTGTAAGGCACTTCGTTGTGCGATAAATCGTGTTTCCGTAAATCGTCGAAGGGAAAGAGAAAAAAAGAAAAGAAAAAGAGAAAGAAAAAAAAAAAAAAAAAGAAAAAAAAAGAAAAAAAATATTCGCACGTCATGTTAATTCGAAAAATATCGTTTCAGGTACCATGTTAACTTTGTGCATTGGTATATTGTTCGGATGGAATTCACCGACGGTCGTATTGTTGTTAAAACCAAATTCGCCAATTCCTGTTACCATCTCGGATATATCAACTTTAACGGCTTCGTTGGCGTTAGCTCAAATGTTAGCACCATTTATCAATATGTTTGCAATAGACAAAATTGGAAGGAAATATACGCTATTGTTTTGCGGTCTACCAATCGTCGCCAGTTGGTGTTTAATCATAGTCGCGAAAAACGTCTCAGTAAGTATATTATTTAACATTTGATATAATAATTTCAATGGAAATGATATGTGAACTTTTCTTGTTTCTTTTTTTTTTTTTTTATTTTTAAATACAATCATCATAAAGTATATCAAGTCAATCATTGCATTAATTTAAAATAATAAAGAGATCTTAATACGTCGATATTTTTTTCCCTCGCGTAAACTCTTGCATAAATTTTTGTCGTAGTAAACGTTAGAAAATATCCTTGGAATTTATTCAAGAATGTTGTTAAAATTAATATTTACGATTATTTACGTCGAATTAATATTTTACGATTTATTTATTTATCACGTAGAAAATCAGATAAGATATGTCACTTCGTCAAATTTCTACTCGATTATGCGAAACCGTATAAAGGTCGATTCACACATTTATATTGGATCTTTATTTCGTCATCATCTCTCGATTCTTCGATCATAGAATTTTTTATATTATTTTCGTTCAATCCTGTAATCAGTTCTTCGGTCACCGATCCATCGTATTTTTTTTTTTATGTCTGAGATCGTCGTAAATGATTCTTTTTTCTTTTTCTTTTTCTTTTTTTTTTCTTTTAAATGACTGACAGAATTCTGATAAAATCTTTTGTTTATGATCGGGCCCGTAGACAAGAGAAGATTTTTTTTTTATCGCTTCGCCTATCTCTATCAGAGAATACTGACAATTTGTTTACAAAAAATCTTTTGTAAAAAAAAAAAAAAAAAGAGAAAAGAAAAAAGAAAAGAAGATTTTCTATTGCCCCGACTATCCATAACGATCGTTTAACCATCTCAAAATTTACAAATTAAGATATGTACTATCTGTCGGATAATATATTGAAATGATATATGTGAACATAAATGATTGAAATTGAACGATGATTGAACCTACGTAACGGAGATATTCAATTAAAATGTGTGAAATGATCTTAAAGGTATTACAGATGTTTTCGAGAATGAAAAAATTGATTGTATTTTTGTAAATTTTTGATTTTTTTTTCAAAAAGGTAATAAAGTAAGATCTGTAATCTGCAAGTAGCGTTTGAACTAACAACGTGATATTATTAATTTATCAATTTGTTTTATATCATTTTTGAAATATAAAAATTTTTTTTCATTTCCAAAAACATACGTAACACCTTAATAGAAATAGTTTATTGATAGATATTTAATATTTCTCTCTCTCTCTCTCTCTCTCTCTCTCTCTCTCTCTTTTCCTCTCTTTCATTTGATGCTTGCAGGTATTGTACGTGGCAAGATTTTTCTCCGGTATCTCTGCTGGATTGGTTTTCATCATTACACCGATGTATTTGGGTGAAATATCATCGATAAAGAAGCGTGGTGTTAATGGAATATTATTAGGCATCACATTTAATCTCGGTATCCTGTTGTCTTATATAATAGTACCCTATCTAATGATAACAACAACAGCCAGTATTTTTCTAATCCCATCGATCTGCTTCGTCATTCTCCTTCCTTTCATACCAGAATCACCATATTATCTCGCAATGAAAGGTAAAATTGAGGAGGCCGAAAATGTTTTAGAAAAATTGCGCGGTAAAATTGACATTTCCGAGGAATTAAATATGATCCTTGAATCATTGAAGAAAAAGGATGAAAATAAGGGAGGAAATATGGGAACGTTGAAGGAGATATTTATGATCAAGGGAAATAGACGAGCCTTCTTAATAATCTTTTTATTCGTCACATGTAATCATTTCAGTGGTTTCGTAACAATGTTAATTTATGGACAATTGATATTCAAAGAAACATTAAGTGGAATGTCTCATTATACCGGGAACATAATCGTCGGTATTGTATTGTTATTATCATCTATATCAATAATTTTCTTTGTCGATAAATTAGGTCGTAAACCATTGATATTCGTATCCGGTATTATAATTGGATTTTGCAATCTCACCATTGGTTCTTTCTTTTACGTTAAGGATTATATCAATGAGAACATATCTACGTATTTTTTAATACCATTAATAGCATTTATTATATTGATTTTCTTTTCTAACTCAATGTTCAATCTTATGTTGATCATGATATCCGAGATATTCTCGATCGAAATAAAAGCCTTTAGTTCTTGTGTCATTGGTATTGCCGGTGGTTTATTTGGTACAATTATTAGCAAGCTTTATATTTTTATTTCTATATATCTGAATTATGGCCATTCTGTTCCCTTTTTTGGATTTTGCATTATCATTTGGATAACTATCTTTATATTATTTAATTTAGTACCGGAAACAAAAGGCAAGACATTTCAAGAGATTCAACGAGAATTAAATAAGTGAAAAAATATAATAGATCTTTTTATTTCTTTTCTTCTTCTTCTTCTTCTTCTTCTTTTTCTTCTTTTTTTTCTTTTTTCTTTTTTTTTGTTTTTCTTTTACGACGATTCTTTAACGCTTGATCGAACGATTAATCAGACCAAAAGAATTTCCGTTCGTACGTAATCAGTATCCTGTGTTGTTTCAGATGACAAGACAATTTTAGAGATAGTGAATCGTATATCAGAGAAATCTTATAATCTTTTTTGTAAACCTCAGAAATTTTAATTATGTAGAACGCATGTGGGATTTAATTTTCTTATATAATTGATTATCATTGTTAACGTTTTTATTGAGGGATTAGATATATCTGAATGGTCGAGAAAAATGTTAATTCTTATCAAGATTATCTTTTCGCATGTAATTTATTTTATTAATAAAATATCATTGAATAGAGCTGATAATGCGTATATTTCGAGAAATATTTTTTTTCGTTGAAAAAAGAAAAGAAAAAACGATCAACAACAAAATTATAACAATTCGTTATTACTGTCGAAGTTATCGATGTCAAATCAAGCAAAGGCAATTTGTACTTAAATACGACTTAAATTGTGTTGAATATTTCCTGAAGTGAGATCAATGATCACTGATTGTTGGTATGTAAAATCGATTCAAATTGACTGATTTGATGATTTTTTTTCACGGAATTATTCGTGAAAGTGACAATGAAATTAGAAAGGGCAGAGTTCAAGGAGGAATTTAAATAAAAAGTGCAGGAAAAGGTAAATGCTTATTATTGTTCGTGAATGTGTTAGAATAGTTCGTTCGAAATATTTGAATAATCTAATGTGTAGTCTTTTGTCCTGGTCAATCGTATGGATTCATGAATGTTGAATTGATATACGAAGGATAAATACAAGACAAACCACTCAGGACTTGTTTTGTTTAAAAGTCTACTTTCACTGTTTATTTATTGCCTGACCCGAGATATTATCAAAGACAACGTGGTTGATTAAAAATCCTCAAGCTTGGACAATGTTGACAATATGTTCTTTATTAACGAATATATAATAAATTTTCAAAGGGTAAATATTCTCAATAATGATATATTGCCCTTAGGAGAAAATTGGATTGAATCCCTTTAGGATCGTAAATATTTTCGAAAGATACGTTTTTATTTTTATAACTTTCTTGATAATTAATATATAGAAATTAATTTCTGATAGACGATAAAAATAATATTATCATAATTTCATAATTAACTCAAAAGTTAAATACTCGAATTCATTTCAAAGGAATGGAATCTTTATTTCCTTGTTCGTATTTATTTTTAATCAGTAAAGGGTGGATTTCTCTTTCGGTCTCTCTTACAAACGATAATCACTATACAGTCTTAAAGACATTGCTATTGGCAGAACCATTAGTGGTTGGAATTAGTTCTTCCAATTTGTACATACGTACATATATACATACATACGTAGATATATATATATATATATATCCTATGGGAATAGTATAAACAGATACCACTGTCTACTTATCTTACTTAGTAGAGTAGATTAACAAGTTTCCATTAATGCGTGGGAAAGTGTATAAAATTTGAAAGTGTACAAAATTCGAAAAAATATTTCGAAGGCGAAATGACGTATTTCTTTTTTCTTTTTTTATTTACTTTTCTTTTTTTTTTTTTTTCTTTTTTTTTTTTTAACATAGATATTATAGATTATTATGAAGCTCGTTAATAGGTACTTATGGCGTATGTAGATAGATCATGTCTCGATGGATGTGAACGGGAGGCTTTAGTGTCGGCTTAAGATCATGATCGAACGATCCGCTCTCAACTTTGCGGCTAGATCCGTAGATGTAACGTCGCTGTCATAGCACAAAGCTCAAAGCGTATTCTGGGTGAACAAACACAGATATCCGCCTGTGCATTCAACAACGGCCGCCTATCGACTGAGCCTATGCACTGACTAACACCAATTCCGGTATGTCCTTGTGCACTGGCAAATAGAGTCCACACTGTGCATACAATTGTATCATCGAACCAAACACACTAACTACCACTGGCATACAAACAAACACGTTCTATAAACAGATACGCAAAGCTATGAATACTACGTGTATAACCTATAGCATTTCTGTCAGCTTTCTCTGTCGTTATTTTTTCCTTTTTTTTTTTTTGTTCTTTTTCTTTTTGAACGATGAAGATCAGAATGAGAGAAGAAGACGAAGAAGAAGAAGAAGAAGAAGAAGAAGAAAAAGAAGGAGAAGAAAATAAAAGATTTATTCTGAAGGATTCTATTTTTTTTCTATTTTTTTTTTTTTTTTTTATATATACTTCAGATACTCCTTATCATTGTCTAACAAATTGTTATTCTATTCGTAGCTGAGAAATATTTAATAAATCGATCCTGTTTAATAAATGTCTTCTCTTTGTCTTTTTCATTATATCATCGATACACAAGTATCTTTAATATTTATTTTCCCGTTTCGTTCTTTAAACGTTTTACGATCATTTAATGATCTTTCCTTTTTATCGAGAGCAAAAAGAAAAAGAAAAGGAATAAAAAAAGAAGAAAGAAAAAAACATTTTGATCTGACTACGTCATCATTCATTTCCTATTTGAAATTATTTTTTCAATATTATTTTCAATATGCCAATCAGCGTTAATCTCTTTTTCACCATCTTCTTACAATTTACGATCAATTGATTTTCTTAATGTTAATTTTAAGAGAGAATTAAAAAGAAGAAAAGTTCATTGACATATATGACATACATATATATATATATATATATATATATATATATATATATTTTATTATTTATTGCTAATAATTCTATTCTTAAAATGTCGATTAAAAGTTTTATCTTTAATTCGTTTGATGTTTAATATAGATATCGAGTTATTCTATCTCTCTCGCTTTCTCGTTTTATCTCTCTCTTTATCTCTCTCTCTCTCTCTCTCTCTCTCCCCCTTTCAAATCTTATATACATAGAAACACAAGTTCACTTTCTCAACAATGTTGAGACAGTGAACTTCTAAACCTTCGAAAGTCAGAACTCGAAAAGGGCCAATTCGAAAATCTAAGCAATCAAATCGTGGAATCGTTGGTGGGAAAGGATACGCGTTCAATCGTATTATTCGATTGAAGTTCCAAGCGCGCGCGATACGATAGTCGGAAGTTAAGTTCCATTGGTTGGTCCTTTATTGGGATTAAATTCCCTGTAACACACAGCGGCCATCCCGTTTACGAACACTCCGGCGCGTCAGAGCCTGTTAAAACGTTTCTGCGGTTGTAAGTAAAGCACGAAAGCAATTAGCTCTCATTTGCAATTTGCAGTGCTGTTTGATTTAGACTACGGTTCCGGATCGGTGTGTGAGACTTCAACGTTCATGTTAACATAGACACGTACATACACACATACACACACAGACACACACGAACACGCATATATACATATTTATGTATGTATGTATATATATATATATATATATATATATATATATGTGTATATGTATATACGTGTATAAGTATATCCACACATCGAAGAACAAAATGAGAACAGATATCGTAGGTATATGCACTAAATTAGCAACGGCAGCACTTTTTCCACAATTTTCAATATTATAATTTGTTTGAATATGCAGATATCAGATACGAATATGTAACATGTAAATGTTAAAAGTTCTGATTTGAAGACTAACGAGAGAGAGAGAGAGAGAGAGAGAGAGAGAGATAGAGAGAGAGAGAGAGAGAGAGAGGGAGAGTTTGGAGAAAGGAAAATAAAAATTTACAAATAAGCTTTCAAAAAATTTCAAAAAAAATTTACATACATATATACATATTAATTATTAAAATTAATTATAATATTAATGTTAAAAATTAATTATAATATTAATGTTATGATTAATTTGCAAATATCTTTTATTATGATATTTACTATAGATCATTTTTCTTATTTATGTAATTTCGTATTTACATTATGTCATTATCCTAAAGGGAAATGCCATAAAAAGATATAATCCCTCATAATTCGCAAAAGTAAAACGTTCACGTTTAATATCCAACATCGAATCATATAGGATGAAAGAAAATTGCAACAAATAATATACATATATATATATATATATATATATATATATATGTATAAAAATTGTTTGTAATATTAATGCTAATATTATTTACAGAAAAACGTTCGTCATGATATTTATCATGATTATTTCTTTTAAACAGTCGCATTTACATAATAAAAATCTTTAATGGGAAATTGCTATAAGAAGATATAATTCGTTAGAATTCAAAAAAAAGAAAAAAAAAAAAAAAAGAAAAGAAAAAAGAGAAAAAAGAGAAAAACAAAAAAGAAAGAAAGCATAACGTTCCAATTTTCGTATACGAATCCTTGTCTAATAGAAAAGAAAGAAAATTGTTGCAATTTTGAAAATGCGAGGCATGAATTGTCGAGGTCTTCATTCTCGTTATGGAAGAAAGTATTCCTCTATACCCACCCCTCATCCCGCCTTTATTCTCTACCTGGTAATATGTTTATGGCGGATGTGTACCGACAAAATTGTATGAGAAATTTACATTGCGCCTCACCGTCAAACTTTTCAGTCGGCGTAACTTCTTCCAGCAAATTCTCTACCGGCATAACTCTCTTCTATCTGTTCTCTCTCTCTCTCTCTCTCTCTCTCTCTCCCTCTCTCTTTCTCCCTCTCTCTCTCCCTCACGATAAAACGAATAGGAAAAGTTTTTGTAAAGTATTCAGAAAAAATTTCTTTCCGTGATAACAATTCACTCCTGTCTTTCTCTTTTCTTCCTCTTCTTTCCCTTTT
>NC_060972.1:1841934-1844434 GCF_910589235.1 Vespa crabro | reverse complement strand
GTCGACTTTACGGTCGGTATTTATATGGTTGCGATGGTACGTGTTATGTCCAATCAGAAGAAAGCAAAAAGAAATTTGAAGAGAAGGGAAAATGGTTTGAAAGAGGAAACAAAGAAAATAGTGTAAAAGATGGGGGTTGGCGGAGAGGGAGAAATGAAGAAAACGGTTTGAAAGAAGAGGGGGAAAGGGTATGGGGCTAAGAAAATGGTTTGAAAGAGAGAAGGGTGGGAGTGCGGAGGGGGGAGGGGAGAGAAAAGAAGAAGAAGGAACTTTACAATAGTTTTACCATTGCAACTACGTCTTTCGTTCTAATGACGGATTTTACTATTATTGTTTTACAACTTTCGAAATAATCACGTTAATAATAATGCGATATTATTATCGTCGTTTTTTTTTTGTTCTTTTTCTTTTTCTTTTTTTTTTTTTTCTTTTTTTTTTTGCCTATTCCTTTAACGTATATATTTTTATTGATGCGCGTGAGGCAAAAATGAAAAAAAGGAAGAAGAAGAAGAAGAAGAAGAAGAAGAAAGAAAAAATACAAACAAAGGTAAAAACAAAAGGAAAATGCGGAGATCGATCGATCGTGCGAATCGGATGCTTTTAACACACGAGAATGAGAACATGGGATATTGGAAAAACGAAGTAGAACTTTTCTTTTCGCTCGTCAAAGTGAAGTAAAAGAAAAAGGAAAAAGAAGAAAAAAAAAAAGAAAAGAAAATAAAAGGAAGAGAAAACGCAGAAAGCAGAAGCTATTAATTATTACCATTCGCGAGGAGCTTTTTGGAAAAAAAAAAAGAAGGGCAAAGTTCGAGCCGTTTCAATGAGAGAGAAAAAAAGATGAACGCGAAACTCGAGTACTAGTTATAGCATTTACAGTCTAATAAACCCCCATACCCCATCCTTTAAATTCTTAACCTTTACCTCAACTATATACGTACGTACTATCATTAATCTTTTTTGTTTTTCTCTTTCCTTTCATTCCACATCGGATATCTATATCTTAATCGTAGAAATTTTTTTGTAATGAAATTAAACCGAAAGTTCGCCATAGTAAAATTTTTCTTAACGATCTCCTCCTTCATGGTTTTTATAATCAAAAGTCTATGATATTTTAGGATAATTTTATTTTTATAATTAGAAAGAGAAAGAAAGAGAGAGAGAGAGAGAGAGAGAGAAGAATTCATTAAAAAAAGTTTCATAATTTTATGTTTCGAATAATTTAAGAGTACGAAAGAAAATAGTTTATTTATTTACGATTAAATCGAAAGTTTAATGATCTTTAATTTTTCTTACGTAACATATTATTTATTTATAATTAATTAAATATTTTAATAAATTCTATTGGTTCTGATTGTCGAATTAACTCGTAAAAATATTCCATAGGTATTGAATAGTACGAAAATTTAAAGAGGAAAAATTAAAAAGCGGATTTCGTACGTTTGTTTCATCATTTTCATTTTGTTTCATTGTTTCTTAATCTTTCCTAAAAAAAAAAAAAAGGAAAAAAAAACAGTATTTGTCGCGTATTAAAACTTTTATGTAAACATATAACATGATTGATAAAAAGGATAATTTTTAATTGCAAATAACTAGGAATAAAAATGAACACATTTCGTTGATCGTAAATGAATTAATTTCTATAAATGTGTAAATTAAAATTCGTAAATGAAAA
Source organism: Vespa crabro (assembly GCF_910589235.1). Taxonomy (NCBI): domain Eukaryota; kingdom Metazoa; phylum Arthropoda; class Insecta; order Hymenoptera; family Vespidae; genus Vespa; species Vespa crabro. Next base: position 1,842,762 of record NC_060972.1, on the reverse strand, counting down.
GACAAGTTTGTTTTAATAAAAATTTATCGAAAATTTTACACAACGACGATATAGAGAATAGTAAAATTAAACTTCATATTCATACAATATATAAAGAACGTTAATTTATAACAAATGTCAATGTATTTATTAAATTTATTATAGGAATGTAAATTTATTAAACACTATATACGTACATACATAGATTGATATATATATATATATATATATATATATATATATCAGGGTCAACTGAATAGGGTCAACTGAACAGGGTCAACTGAACAGGTCAACGTTTTTAATCATGTTTTAATTATGTTAAAACAATTCGTTGAATTATTTCATTTCTAATAAACTATATTACTTCGTTCAATAATCTATTACTATTATGAAATGCTTACATATTGATTCATTTATTCGAATAGATATTATTTTCGAATAAATTTATTAATTTTTTTCGTCTACCCATAGTCAATGGATTTTCATAGTCATCGTCTCGTTAAATATGACCGATTAAGAAGACAGAGAATGTGAACGATGGACGTGAAGAAAAGGGCGAGAAGAGAGAAAGAGAGAGAGAGAGAGAGAGAGAGAGAGAGAGAGATAAATACATCATTAGAATGTTCACAATTTTAAAGCTTGTACTTTTAAAAGTACTCGGCCATTGAACGGAGAGTTAAAGCTTCTTCTTTAATGGAAACTAGGACAAGCTTGCTTCATACAATGACGGAAGGAAATATCACGAAGGTGACGGACCTGAAGAAATAAATCAGAAATGAACGACCGATGAACTGTGAATAGTTAAAAAATTTAGTAGATACTTTACATCTATTTAATATTTTTTATTTT
>NC_060972.1:1834434-1836934 GCF_910589235.1 Vespa crabro | reverse complement strand
TTTTTTTTCTTTTTAATTCATTGAAATAGACATTCAATATCGAAGATTCAATAGAATGAGGAAGGATAATTTTTTTCTTTTTTTTTTATTTCTTTATTTTTTTATTTCTTTTATTATTTTTTTTTTTTTTTTAAAGATACACAAGATACAAAAAATACACAAGAGCCGACTTTAGCAACTACGTTGAGTCTCAGCAAAAAATCCCACCAAACGTAGGAGAAAGGGGGGTGGCGGCGGCGATGGTGGTGGCGGTGAAGGCAATCGATGTCGATAATAATCAAAGTGGTTGCTTGTGGCTTGGCTAGGCGATCAATAGGGATGAAAAAATATGCAGTTAACCTTTCACAATATCATTTGCATGTCTTTGAGCTGGTGTTCGAATAACGACCTTGCATACTATGATCATGCATACCTAACTCTATAACTGGAATGTAAATTGTAAATCTTTCATCGATATAGATAGTCAATGATCTATGGGTACATTAAATCGTATATACGGGGTGGCGTTTCTCATCTAACAACGAAACTAATGCTAGACGACGATACGAAAAATTGTCAAAAGGAAGAAATAATATTTATGATATTATCAAAAAAGAAAAAAAAAAAAAAAAGAAAAAAAAAAGAAGAAAAAAGAAAAATATTACGAAATTAATTTGATCGGTGAAAAAGTTTTGTCAAAGATTACATATACTTCTCGTGATATCAAGCTCGTGTCAAGGTTTTCTCTTTTATTTCTTCTTTTTATTTATTTATTTTTCTTTTGCTTCTTCAAATCAATCAATATTATTTTGTTACGTATATACGACGTTCTAGCTTATTAAAAGATGGACTTAAAAAAAAGGGGACGTTCTATTCAAAATATTTATATAATACATACATACATATATATATGTGTCGGTGTGTATCTATATATATATATATATATATTTTTTTTTTCTTTCTTTTTTGATAATTAATTCTTCTTCTTTCCCGTTAAACGAATTAATACAAGTCAGTAATAATTTTTAATTATCTTTTATCGGTCCAATTCAAAAAATCTATATATAAATATATATATATATATATATATATATATATATATATAAATATATATATATATATATATATATATATATATATATATCAATACTTTTTGAAAAGAACGTCATCGATCAAATCGATAGGATATATAATCATTCTTTTTGGATTCGCACGAACAATGCCAAGCCATTAACAGATATTCTATTTACCATTGCTAGCAGTAACCTTGATAATACTTACTCGCTTGTTGGAACGATCGACTGTATACGATAATGAGGAAACTGGAACGGAATGCAGACTTTTTTTTTCTACCAGCTGATATGAAAAATTATTGGGCCTATGACGTCTATATAGTTATATTCGAGAACATGTGAGCGAACAGGCAAGCAAGTGAGCAAGTAAACCAAAAAAGTAAGCAAACAAATGAGAGAAAGAGAGAGAGAGAGAGAGAGATAATCTGGAAGAAAAGAGTTGTAATAGAAGAAAAAGGAATAGAGTGAAGAGGTGAAGAGGCAGTGAAGAACGAATGGAGGGAGGGAGGGAGGGAGGGAGAGAAGGAGAGGAACGAGACTCGTGGTAGACTAAAGAAGGATGAAACCATTTTTCCCTGAGGGGTTTTGCGTAGTCGGATTTTTCCATACATCTCGAAGCTCCAGCACCATTTGCTACTTGCTATCAGTAACCCCTCAATCCTTTCTCCTTTTCTCTCTCTCTCTCTCTTCTTCATCCGTCATTATTTCGTTCTCTCTCTCTCTCTCTCTCTCTCTTTCTCTCTTTCTCTTTTTCTTTCTTTCTTCTTCCATCTCTCTTCCTTCGTCCCTTCACCCTCTCCGAACGAGCAACTCTCAACACTGTGCAAACAGCCTCGAGAAAGAAACCGAATCTCGGCTCGTAGCTGTGTAAATAGCTTGAGATGGCTCGGCCGCCCCATCCACAAGAAAACCACCGCCTGGGATCTCATTTATCTATACTACCGCAAAGACGGCTATTGCTTGGCCAGTACCACGATGGAAGATGCTACGTCATTCATACTCTCAGACGAAGATATTTTTTTATGCGCCCTCTCTATACGTGCGTGCGTATTGCACCTAACTTTCTGTTTGTCTGTCGATCTGTCTGCCTATGGACTATAACGTTTGATTAATTCAACAATATATGTCTTTATCGGGAAACTTTCTTGTATATTCTGTCAAGATCTTACTCTTATAATATCTCAACTTTCTTGGAGAAAAATATATATAAAAATCGTGGACGAGAGATGCATATATATTTGCATATATATATATATATATATGTATGTACATGCATACGTGTGTGTGTGTACACATACGTACATACTTACGTATGTACATCGAAGACCACGCTTTTAAATGAAATGGAAATCTTGCGATCCTTCTTCTATGTCATGATAGATTGACGTATTGGAACGATGTTTTTATTTATCTTTTCGAGTAAACGTTGATATCGTAAATTGCCTCGA
>NC_060972.1:1829434-1831934 GCF_910589235.1 Vespa crabro | reverse complement strand
ACCCGTCCTATTGTCCAGACTCGTGATTACGCAACGAAACTCAAAACCTGATTGTAAACGATTTAATTATTGCGTGAGATTGGTACGTCGCAAATCGATTGTACTTGATGAACGATTATTTCGAAAGGGGCGTGATAAATAAATAAATAAATAAAAAAAAAAAAAAAGAAAAAAAAAACAAAAAATCAATAACATCCGATTAATAAAATTAAAGATCGATATCAATCTAATTATGTCATCGTGATTCTTTTATTATTATTATTTTTTTTTTTTTTTTCTGTTCCCCCTTTTTTTTTCCTCTTTGAATTTAATCTCCTCGCCCCCTTTTTTTTTTATGTCTTATCGTTATTATATCAATTAATTAAAAAATTTGCATATTTTACGATTGTTCTCTTTTACGTTTGTACACTTTTTTTTTCTTTTTTCAAACGAGTGATTCTAAGTGATCCTAGTAATAATGATCACAGTAATCCTAATGATAATAACGTTCATTTATCTTTTGATATTTATTTGTTGAATATTTTGTATTATATTTATAAGTAGTATTATTAATGTCGAACAACGACAAATACCTATATCCATTTGTATTATAATTTTTTTTCTTTTTTTTTTTTTTTATTCATTTTCTATCATTCAGACTACCATTTATTTCGACTTTTTCTGTACATTTTTTTCTTAAATCTCTCGAGAGAAGAAAGATACCAATTGTCGAATTTACGACATCGAAATTATAGTAAATTGCGAATAGTCTTTAATTATATATCAAAATTTATGAAAAACTGATACTTTTTTTTTTTTCGATAGATATCGTAATGAGTAGATACATCTATTCATATATCATTAAAAATTTCTCGATATACTTGTTTAAACGAACATTCTTTTTTTTTTTTTTTAATCAATTAACAATTTTTAAAAATTTTTCACTACAAGTATAACGAGTATGCTTTGTAAATGTTTATCTCGGAATAACAATTATGAAAAAAATTTTTGAACGTATATTGTTATATTTATCGCGTCAGTATTTATAAACATTTTTAATAAGTTTATTTGAAATGAATGATCGATATTTATAATAAAATAACAGTATGAAAATAAATGGTCAATATTATATCCGATTAATACAAAAAATGATAAGCATTCCAATATGAAATATATTTGTTTGTCAGAAATAATTAAAAATTTGTCGATATCTTAAATAAATGTAAATTAATTATAAAAAGATTCAAATATAATTCAGATCTTATTCTGACATTTAATTATCTCGTATACCAATCACTTATATAACATATTAATATTTTATTATATCTATTTAAGTATTAATCTTAATATACTTAAATACCGATTAATTTATATTTATCAAAATACTTATCAACGATTAATAAACATTTGATTTTAATGACGGAAATAAAATGATTATTATATTTATCGTATATATTTTCTCCTTTTTTGTTCATACTTCTTTCTTTCTTTCATATTGTACATATGATATCTATATATGATTTACGTATATATTCAAAATCGCAAAGGAAATCGAAAGAACGTCCTTGAGGAATAATTAAATCCATTAAAAGAAGATATTCATGTTTTTCATCTCTCTTCGAAGAGTCAACTTATACTCGTAAATAACCGCGTTATTCTGCGATAGTACACCGTGCAATCTCGTCGATTCGACAGGATCGAAAGCATTTAGTTTATGCGTCTCTAGGGATTAACCATTTATGGATCCCGTAGGATAGCCACGAATACGGGCCATGACAAGAGATTTTTCCGTGTGTCCGCACCAGAGAGATACGACCGGTAACCGTCATTTATGTAATCCTCCTCATTCTCTTCCTCCTCCTCTTCACCCTTCTCTTCCCCCTCCTACACCTCCTCCTCATCCTCGTGACAAATGTGTTTATAACCACTGTTTAAGTTCAAATGTAATTACTAACAATAACAATACATAGAGATATTAAAACCTTTTATATCAGGTTTCATGTCAAATTAATTTACGAAAATTGTTAAACGACAAAATTATATCAGATTCAATTTTAGTTAGATCCTAATATAGGAACTATCGTTTAGACATTTTTTATTCGTTGATTTTTAGAAATCATACTTTATGATCACAGTTTATCGTTTAATTAAACGATTTATAAAAAAATTAAAATATTAAATTAATTTACGAAATGATATCTGTTTTTCATTTAGATCCTAATAGCAATCTTTTATTATTACTTTTGACAGTATTAAAAATAACTTTTTTTTTCTTCAAAAGATTTTATCATATAACATATGATTGTTAACTATATATAATATATGATTGTTGTATATTAAGTGACACGTAAAATTAATTCATGAAATTGTAAAATGACAAGTTAGATATTATTATTTTTCTCTTTGAACTCTTAAAATACATAATATAAAAAAAAATAATCTCACATAACCGAGCTAGCATTTAAATTAATCTACAAAATCGTATAATAGACATTTTCATTTTTCTTAATACGGATAATAA